>NC_053428.1:83048287-83130460 GCF_007990345.1 Gossypium hirsutum | reverse complement strand
ATTATCGACTATACTCCTGCACGGGCTTCAATACGATGTTTTTCAGAAACTAGACTCAGAGAGGAATCTATACATATATGTACGACCCCTAATTATCTCTGGTTAATTTATAATGAATTTCCAAAGTCGGAGCAGGGAATCCAGAAACCGTTCTGGCCCTGTCCCACAAAAATCTGATTATCTCTTAATATACTGCCCATATGATCTTTTCGTTACTTCCTCATGAAAACAGACTCATCGAGCTTCGATTAATAATTTATTCATCAATTAATTCCACTCCTACTATTTTAGTGATTTTTCAATCTCATGACACTGCTGCTGCCAGCATCTGTTACGAAAGTAACTAGGTCCATTTCATGCCTACCCTTGATCCAACTCAATCGAACATTCGTGCCATTTTCGCATGGCTTAAAGTTTACATGCCAAAGTTCAAACAACGTAATAGCTATACATGCAAAATGTTCTTCTAAGCCAACTAAGAAGAAAGTACCAAAACTTGCTATCCGGTGTGATGACTTCGATGACGGCCCGATCACGCAAAAAGAGATGTGTCCAAGAAACCTAGAATAGGTGACAAGGAAACACCGAGTGAGTTTATAACTCAGTAAGTCATAAGCTATGCACTACCATCCATCAATAACATTATCACAAGAGAAAACAAAATGGAACGAGGCTAATTACTCCATCCATTCCGAACCATACCATAGTTCCTCCAACCTATCGATTCAATTTCATATCAATTCATGCATTCACATTCCATATACTCATCAATAGGACATTGAAGCATTTCATAAATCAATTTATTTTCGTTACAATCAAACGACTAAACGGCCTTTCACCCATCCTACGATAAATTTATGTACGTGACTTCAAGTATAGTTGTCACATAGGTTCAAACTTACCGAGCTCAACACCAAGTATAAGCATAGCACCTATTAGCCATGTACTCAAGACACTTACCCGATCCGCTGTCCGCGATCGACTCAATAGTGTCGCACACATAGTGTCCATAATGATTCACGAATGCATATTGAGTCCGCACACTCAGTGCTATATAATCAACTCGCACACTTAGTGCTACGTAATCAAATCGCACACTTAGTGCTACATAGTCAAACTCGCACACTTAGTGCCGCATGGTCAATTCGCACACTTAGTGCATCATATTCATTTCGCACACTTAGTGCAACATAGTCAAATCGCACACTTAGTGCTGTACAATTTAATCCCGCCACTTAGCGCCAATCTCATGGTCATAAATGGTTATACCCGCACGTTAGTGCCGAGATCAACAACTCAGTACATCTTACCTCTTTTCTTTTCATTCAACAATTTCATCATCACATACGTACATGCATATATATATATGTATATTTATTCATTCCATTCAGCATCAATACATAAACATTATGACCATTTGAAATAATACCAACTACATGCTTAATGACTTACCTTGTGTTGGGTAAGACGGTTCCAACTCGACTACTCAGTGATCTTTTCTTTGCCTTTATCGGATCTAGTTCCCTTTTGCTCTTGAGCTTAAGTTCAACAAAATTTAAAATAGTCATTAATCGACTATTCAAGTATTACTTTCAGAATAATATATATATTGATTTGACCTTCACACACATAGATTATAGTAAGCTTTATAATAGTCAATAAATAACTCATTGGCAAATTTTCATTAATGTTTACAACAAAATCACATATTCACTACGAGCTGTTTTCCTGAGCAGTAGTCGCTAAATTGTTTATAACTGGAGCTACAAAACTCCAAATCACTAGCCGTTAATTTTCCCTGAATATAACTCGTATATCTTCCATCCATAAAATTTCAGAATTTTTGGCTTGGCCAATCAATACCAGATTTTTCTTAAAGTTTCCCCTGTTTCACTGTTTGACTATTCTGACCACTCTTCACTACGAATCAAATTTCTCATTTTACAGAATTCAAAATGTGTTGTATTTGATCTCATTTGAAACTAGACTCATTAAGGAGTCTAAGCATATAAATTTTATCTTATAATCATTTTTGTACAATTTATAATGATTTCCTAAAAACAGAACAGGGAATCTAGTAGTCATTTTGACTCAGCCCCACAATACTTCAAATATCTCAAGATCGGTAACTCTTTTGTTTTATAGTTTCTTTTGTAAGAAAATAGACTCTTCAAGCTTTAATGGCATAATTCACTCAGCTTCTAATTCAACTCCTACAAATTATGGCGATTTTCCAAAATCACCTTACTGCTGCTGTCCCCAAACAGATTATTACCAAATCAAATACTAACATTAGCATTTCACCTTAATAGCTAGCTTACCAAGCCTTAATTTAACATATTAATCTTTAACATATCTTTCACTTTTCATCAACAACTATCAAAAAGCTCAAGCACTCATCAATGGCAAAACACAAAATCATCATCAATCCACAAAATTGAACCATGGGTTTTTAGAACTCAAGTCAACTACTAAAACATGCATGCATCTCAAGAACAACATCAAACATACCTTAGTCTAGCAAACCACCATAGCCGATTTTCTCAAGCTCTTCCCTTCCTTTCTTTCCTCTATTCGGCCAAAGGTGTTCAAGAATGAACACATTTTTTTTTTGTTTTCTTTCCTCAACTCACGGCAACAAGGGGGGTATGGATGAGACCATTTTTTTTTCATCACCCTTCCTTTTCATTGTTTAATTACCATGCTCTTTATTTTATTTTCTTAGCATACATCACTAGCATAACATGTTGGTGACATGTTTCCACCCATAGCATGGCCAGCCACTATGCTTTAATTTGGCTAATTTGACATGCAAGGACAAACACTTTCCCACATATATTAATGGGCCACTTGAACACTTGCCTAGCATATTTCTAAATTGTCTCACATAAGTCCCTACTAATAAATTCCACATACACTGACCAAATTAAAGTATGGAACTATCACACAAGCATTTACGCACATCATAAACACAGAATATAATCTTTAATTATTTATAAGACTCGGTTTTGTGGTCCCGAAACCACTTCCCGACTAGGGTCAATTTTGGGCTGTCACAACTCTCCCCCACTTAAGAAATTTTCGTCCCCGAAAATCTTACCGGTAAATAGGTTTGGATATCGTTCTTTCATCGAGCTCTCGGTTTCCCAAGTAGCTTCCTCGATCCCGTGTTTGAGCCATAACACCTTTACTAGCGGAACTCTTTTGTTTCGTAACTCCTTCACTTCACGAGCTAGGATACGCATCGGTTCTTCTTCATAACTCATATCGGCTTGAATTTCAACCTCTGATGGGCTAATTATGTGCGATGGATCAGATCTATAGCGTCGAAGCATCGAAACATGAAAGACGTCATGGATCTTTTCAAGCTCAGGGGGCAAAATCAATCTATACGCAACTGGCCCCACTCGTTCGGAGATTTCGTACGGCCCAATGAATCTCGGGCTCAACTTGCCCTTACGGCCAAACCTAAGTACCTTTTTCCAAGGCGAAACTTTAAGAAACACTTTATCTCCCACCTGATATTCAATGTCTTTTCGTTTCAAATCCGCATACGATTTCTGACGATCTGTGGCTGCTTTCAGACTTTCACGGATTACCTTTACTTTCTGTTCGGCATCTTTAATCAAATCAACTCCGAAAATTTTACTTTCACCGAGCTCGGTCCAAAACAATGGTGTACGGCATTTACGACCGTACAAAGCCTCGTAAGGTGCCATCTTAATACTTGATTGAAAACTATTGTTGTAAGCGAATTCAATCAAAGGTACATACCGTTCCCATGAACCACTAAACTCAAGGATGCAGCATCTCAGCATATCCTCGAGTATCTGAATTATCCGCTCGGATTGACCATCGGTTTGGGGATGAAAAGCGGTGCTAAAATGCAGCTTGGTACCCAAAGCTTCTTGCAATTTCTTCCAAAATCGCGAGGTGAATCTCGGATCTCTATCCGACACGATAGAAATAGGTACTCCATGTAATCTCACAATCTGAGAAACATACAATTCGGCTAGTTTATCCAATGAAAAATCCGTACGCACGGGGATAAAGTGAGCCGACTTAGTCAGCCTATCAACAACAACCAAATCGCATCCTTCTTACTTGCGGACAATGGCAGTCCGGACACAAAGTCCATTGTGACTCGGTCCATTTCCACTCGGGTATCATGATCGGCTGAAGTAACCCTGAAGGCACTTGATGTTCCGCTTTCACTTGTTGACATATTAAACATCTCGAAACAAAGTCGGAGATGTCTCGTTTCATACCATGCCACCAAAACCGACGTTTCAAGTCGTTGTACATTTTCGTGCTCCCCGGGTGAATTGACATTCGGCTACAATGGGCTTCGTTCAGAATCATCGGAATGAGTTCCGAATTCCTTGGAACACACAAACGACTTCTAAACCTCAAACAACCATCATCATCAATCTGAAACTCCGATTCCTTGTTCGGAACACACTCAGCTCGTTTTGCAACCAATTCATCATCGACTTCCTGAGCTTCAAGAATTTGATGAGTCAATAATGGTTTGGCTTTTAATTCAGCTACTAACACATTGTCAGATAGAACAGACAAGTGTACATTCATCGCTCGCAAAGCAAACAGTGATTTCCGGCTTAAGGCGTCCGCAACCACATTAGCCTTTCCCGGGTGGTAATCAATGACAAGCTCGTAATCTTTCAACAACTCAAGCCAACGTCTTTGTCGCAGATTCAAGTCTCGTTGAGTCATCAAATATTTGAGACTTTTGTGATCCGAAAACACATGGCACTTCTCACCAAACAAATAATGTCGCCATATTTTCAATGCAAACACAATGGCGGCTAGTTCGAGATCATGGGTCGGATAATTTCTCTCGTGTGGCTTTAATTGTCTTGACGCATAGGCCACAACTCGACCTTCTTGCATCAATACGCAACCCAACCCAAGTAGGGATGCGTCACTATAAATGACAAACTCTTTACCCGATTCGGGTTGCACCAAAATTGGAGCTTCAGTCAAATGAGTTTTCAGTTGATCGAAGCTTTTCTGACATTTCTCCGTCCATTCGAACTTAACATCCTTTTGAAGTAGCTTCGTCATTGGTGTGGCTATCATCGAGAAACCTTTGACAAATCGTCGGTAATAACCGGCGAGCCCTAGAAAGCTCCGGACTTCGGTAACATTTCTCGGAGGCTTCCAGTTAAGTATGGCTGAAATTTTGCTCGGGTCAACTCGAATACCCGATGCGGATACCACATGACCCAAGAAGCTAACCTCTCTTAACCAGAACTCACACTTACTGAACTTAGCATATAACTGCTTATCCCGCAAAATTTGCAACACTTGCCTCAGATGCTCAGCATGTTCGGTCTCATCTCTTGAATAGACCAAGATGTCATCAATAAACACAACTACGAACCGATCCAAATACGGCCTGAAGATCCGATTCATCAAATCCATAAACACCGCAGGGGCATTAGTGAGCCCGAACGGCATCACTAAGAACTCGTAGTGACCGTACCTCGTTCTGAAAGCAGTTTTGGGTACGTCCGAATCTCGAATCCGCAACTGATAATAACCCGATCTCAAATCTATCTTTGAAAACACCGATGCTCCCTTTAATTGATCGAACAGATCATCAATACGCGGTAACGGATACTTATTCTTTATCGTCACTTTATTCAGTTGACGATAGTCAATGCACAACCTCATGGTTCCGTCCTTCTTTTTCACGAACAATACTGGTGCACCCCAAGGTAAGAAACTCGGTCGAGCGAAACCTCTATCCGTCAATTCTTGCAACTGAGCTTTCAACTCTTTTAACTCGGTTAGTGCCATACGATACGGAGCGATCGAAATTGGCGTAGTTCCAGGTACAAGCTCAATACCAAACTCTACCTCCCGAACAGGTGGCAAACCCGGTAACTCTTCAGGAAAAACATCCGGGTATTCACAAACCACCGGCACCGATTCGGGTTTCTTTCTAACTCCTTGTCATCAAGTACATACGCGAGGTATGCTTCGCACCCTTTCCTTACATATTTCTGGGCCAACATTGCTGATATTACAGCTGGCAACCCCCTTAAGTCCGCAGACTCAACTCGGATTATTTCGTTATTTGCGCACCTCAAATCGATAGTCTTGCTTTTGCAATTCACAACCGCATCATGCGCGGTTAACCAATCCAAACCAAGAATAACATCAAACTCGTCGAACGGCAAAAGATCAAATCGGCCGGAAAACAGGATTCTCGGATTATTAGAGGGCATCTCTTACACACTTTATCAACAAGTACGCATTGACCCAAAGGGTTTGATACTCGAATTACGAGCTCAGTAGACTCAACAGGTAGAGTCTTACTGGTTGCTAAGGTTTCGCATACATATGAATGAGTAGAACCAGGGTCAATCAATGCAATCACATTAGTATCAAAGAGAGTGAAGGTACCAGTGATGACGTCGGGGGAGGATGCCTCCTCTCGTGCGCGAATGGCATATGCTCTAGCAGGAGTACGGTTCTCGGCTCGATCAGCCGTATCAGAGGCCCCCCTCTGACTACCACCCCTGCCTCCTAAAATTCTCGGTGGTCTACCTCTAGATGTCACTCCACTAGGTCTTGCACCTTGAATCTTATTCTTCTCATCCAGCTCCGTGCAATCTCTAATGAAGTGGTCCTTCGAACCGCATCCGTAACAGGCCCTACTAGTAGACTTGCCCCAACATTCACCTAGGTGTCGTCTTCCACATTGGGGACATTCAGGTTTCTCGTGACGATTATTGCCCACACTAGCTACCGAAGTAGCTCGGGAGCCCATCGATGGTCTTGCCCTGATGGAAATTCCCGCAGTCGCCCTCGACTTATTAATGTCCTCCCTGAACTTCTTTACAGCTGAGAACGGAGCTTTACCCGTCGATCTTTTACGATAATCTCTAGCTTCAAATTCAGCCTTCCTCTTCTCCTTTCCAAGTTCTTCCGCCTTGCAGGCTCGTTCAACTAGTGTTACGAATTCTTTTATTTCCAAAATACCCATTAGTAGCTTTAAATCTTCATTCAATCCTTCCTCGAATCTTTTGCACATAGCAACCTCATCAGCTACACACTCCCGGGCATACCTACTGAGTCTTACGAATTCATGTTCGTATTCAGATACAGGCATACGGCCTTGCTTGAGTTCCAAGAACTCCTTACGCTTCTGATCAATGAACCGTTGGCTAATAAATTTCTTTCAGAATTCCGTTTGAAAGAAGTCCCAAGTTACTCGCTCGTTCGGGACTATGGAAATCAAGGTCCTCCACCAATAGTAGGCTGAGTCTCGCAACAAAGATACAGCACATTTTAGACATTCGTCAGGTGTGCATGACAATTCATCGAACACCCGAATGGTGTTATCAAGCCAGAACTCGGCCCTTTCGGCATCATCAGTTACTATGGCCTTGAACTCCTCGGCCCCACGCTTCCTAATCAAGTCTACAGGTGGCTTACTCAGCCTCACAGGATCAGCGACTGATGGCATTACAGGCTCTTGGGGTGGATTATTCAAATTTGGGAATTGTTGGACAGCCGGGTTGGTTCGGGCATATTGCGCGACCCACTCATTCATCATGGTAAAGAAGGCTTGTTTAGCCCCCTCACCTTGATTATTCGCAGATGACTGAGGTTCAATAGGCGGCGTCCCTTGTGCAGGAGCAGCCGCTACGCTCTCAACGTCATCCGCTAGGGTTCTTTCTACACTGGGATCCATTTACTAATCAAAACAAAAACATTTCAACCGTCAGAAGTCATCACCCTTTTAAACATTAACATTAAGGCATGTATAGCTAGACTCATACGTGCTATGGTAGTCCTAGAACCGACTAAACCATAGCTCTGATACCAATCAAATGTAACACCCCGAACCCGAAACCGACACCGGAGTCGAACACGAGGTGTTAACTGACTTTAACCCCTTATAAAATTTATTTTCCAGACACTGCCCAATCTGTGTACTAGTCGTTTTAAAAATCATATCTTGAGTTTCGTAACTCGAAAATAAGTTTCGTAATTTTTCCCAGAAACTAGACTCATGTGCCCATCTATGTATTTTTTTCTAGAATTTTTGGTCGGGCCAATTAGTACAGTTTATTAGTCAAAGTCTCCCATGTTGCAGGGGTCGACTACACTGACCTTTGCCCATTACGACTTGGATATCTCCCTGCACGGGGCTTCAATACTGATGCCGTTTGCTTCTATGAAAACTAGACTCAGAGAGGAATCTATACATATATGGTACGACCCCTAATTATCTCTGGTTAATTTATAATGAATTTCCAAAGTCGGAGCAGGGAATCCAGAAACCGTTCTGGCCCTGTCCCACAAAAATCTGATTATCTCTTAATATACTGCCCATATGATCTTTTCGTTACTTCCTCATGAAAACAGACTCATCGAGCTTCGATTACATAATTTATTCATCAATTAATTCCACTCCTACTATTTTTAGTGATTTTTCAATCTCATGACACTGCTGCTGCCAGCATCTGTTACGAAAGTAACTAGGTCCATTTCATGCCTACCCTTGATCCAACTCAATCGAACATTCGTGCCATTTTCGCATGGCTTAAAGTTTACATGCCAAAGTTCAAACACAACGTAATAGCTTATACATGCCAAAATGTTCTTCTAAGCCAACTAAGAAGAAAGTACCAAAACTTGCTATCCGGTGTGATGACTTCGATGACGGCCCGATCACGCAAAAAGAGATGTGTCCAAGAAACCTAGAATAGGTGACAAGGAAACACCGAGTGAGTTTATAACTCAGTAAGTCATAAGCTATGCATTACCATCCATCAATAACATTATCACAAGAGAAAACAAAATGGAACGAGGCTAATTACTCCATCCATTCCGAACCATACCATAGTTCCTCCAACCTATCGATTCAATTTCATATCAATTCATGCATTCACATTCCATATACTCATCAATAGGACATTGAAGCATTTTCATAAATCAATTTATTTTCATTACAGTCAAACGACTAAACGGCCTTTCACCCATCCTACGATAAATTTTATGTACGTGACTTCAAGTATAGTTGTCACATAGGTTCAAACTTACCGAGCTCAACACCAAGTATAAGCATAGCACCTATTAGCCATGTACTCAAGACACTTACCCGATCCGCTGTCCGCGATCGACTCAATAGTGTCGCACACATAGTGTCCATAATGATTCACGAATGCATATTGAGTCCGCACACTCAGTGCTATATAATCAACTCGCACACTTAGTGCTACGTAATCAAATCGCACACTTAGTGCTACATAGTCAAACTCGCACACTTAGTGCCGCATGGTCAATTCGCACACTTAGTGCATCATATTCATTTCGCACACTTAGTGCAACATAGTCAAATCGCACACTTAGTGCTGTACAATTTAATCCCGCGCACTTAGCGCCAATCTCATGGTCATAAATGGTTATACCCGCACGTTTAGTGCCGAGATCAACAACTCAGTACATCTTACCTCTTTTCTTTTCATTCAACAATTTCATCATCACATACGTACATGCATATATATATATGTATATTTATTCATTCCATTCAGCATCAATACATAAACATTATGACCATTTGAAATAATACCAACTACATGCTTAATGACTTACCTTGTGTTGGGTAAGACGGTTCCAACTCGACTACTCAGTGATCTTTTCTTTGCCTTTATCGGATCTAGTTCCCTTTTGCTCTTGAGCTTAAGTTCAACAAAATTTAAAATAGTCATTAATCGACTATTCAAGTATTACTTTCAGAATAATATATATACTGATTTGACCTTCACACACATAGATTATAGTAAGCTTTATAATAGTCAATAAATAACTCATTGGCAAATTTTCATTAATGTTTACAACAAAATCACATATTCACTACGAGCTGTTTTCCTGAGCAGTAGTCGCTAAATTGTTTATAACTGGAGCTACAAAACTCCAAATCACTAGCCGTTAATTTTCCCTGAATATAGACTCGTATATCTTCCATCCATAAAATTTTCAGAATTTTTGACTTGGCCAATCAATACCAGATTTTTCTTAAAGTTTCCCCTGTTTCACTGTTTGACTATTCTGACCACTCTTCACTTCGAATCAAATTTCTCATTTTACAGAATTCAAAATGTGTTGTATTTGATCTCATTTGAAACTAGACTCATTAAGGAGTCTAAGCATATAAATTTTATCTTATAATCATTTTTGTACAATTTATAATGATTTCCTAAAAACAGAACAGGGAATCTAGTAGTCATTTTGACTCAGCCCCACAATACTTCAAATATCTCAAGATCGGTAACTCTTTTGTTTTTATAGTTTCTTTTGTAAGAAAATAGACTCTTCAAGCTTTAATGGCATAATTCACTCAGCTTCTAATTCAACTCCTACAAATTATGGCGATTTTCCAAAATCACCTTACTGCTGCTGTCCCCAAACAGATTATTACCAAATCAAATACTAACATTAGCATTTCACCTTAATAGCTAGCTTACCAAGCCTTAATTTAACATATTAATCTTTAACATATCTTTCACTTTTCATCAACAACTATCAAAAAGCTCAAGCACTCATCAATGGCAAAACACAAAATCATCATCAATCCACAAAATTGAACCATGGGTTTTTAGAACTCAAGTCAACTACTAAAACATGCATGCATCTCAAGAACAACATCAAACATACCTTAGTCTAGCAAACCACCATAGCCGATTTTCTCAAGCTCTTCCCTTTCCTTTCTTTCCTCTATTCGGCCAAAGGTGTTCAAGAATGAACACATTTTTTTTTTGTTTTCTTTCCTCAACTCACGGCAACAAGGGGGGGTATGGATGAGACCATTTTTTTTCATCACCCTTCCTTTTCATTGTTTAATTACCATGCTCTTTATTTTATTTTTCTTAGCATACATCACTAGCATAACATGTTGGTGACATGTTTCCACCCATAGCATGGCCAGCCACTATGCTTTAATTTGGCTAATTTGACATGCAAGGACAAACACTTTCCCACATATATTAATGGGCCACTTGAACACTTGCCTAGCATATTTCTAAATTGTCTCACATAAGTCCCTACTAATAAATTCCACATACACTGACCAAATTAAAGTATGAAACTATCACACAAGCATTTACGCACATCATAAACACATAATATAATCTTTAATTATTTATAAGACTCGGTTTTGTGGTCCCGAAACCACTTCCCGACTAGGGTCAATTTTGGGCTGTCACAGTAACAATGTGTTCTCTTGTCTCCATTTTTAATTGGTGGGAATTAAGGTATGATTTCATATGTTTTTCTTTAGATTTTGAGAAATTTAAATTGGTTTTAAAGCTCCTAAAATGACCCATGTATGTGATTTTGTGTTTGTGATGCATCAAGCATTCAGTCATGAGCTCAATGGGTTACATTGTGTATGTTTTGATAATTTGTAAGGAAAAATGTGACAGTCCTAATTCGACCCTAGTCGGAATGTGGTTTTGGGGCCACAAAACCGAGTCCCAAAATTTATTTAAAATTTGGTTGCGTATCCTCTATGTATATTAGTGCATGTGTGAAAATTTGATGTTTTAATTTAGACTTATGAAAGTGAATTTCATGTGATTGACTTAGTTGAGAACCTAAGAAAATATGATAGGAGAATATGTAAGGATCAAATGATAACAAAGTGAGGAAACTTGGGTTTGCATGTCAAATCACCCAAACCTCAAGTAGTGGCCGGCCAAGCAAGGATGGTTCTTCCATTAAGTTGAATTTTTAATGATGCTTTTATTAGTAAATGATTAAAATAGATCAAAAAAAAAAGAAAGAAAGGGGAATAAAATAAGAAAGCAAGAGAAAGTCTTCATCTTCTTTCTTTTCTTGAAGTGCCGTGAGCTAGGGAAGGAGGGGAGAAATGTTCTAAGACATTCGACCATCATAAGGGAAGATTAAGGTAGGATTCATGTTAGTTTTGTTAAATTTTTGTGAAAATCTAGCTAGTAGCCAATGTCTTATCATGTCCCATATGTTAATTTTCTACCTAAATAAGTAATTAAATGGCATACGGTTAGGGAGAGGTAAATGCTAAGAGTATGGTGCTTTTGATGTTGTGAAGGGAAATAATAAGAAGGTGAAAGAAGATTTAGGTAGAAATGTAGTTATATGTGGATTTATATGATGTTACAAATAGATGTGAGGCTATGCTAGATTAGAAGAAAAAAATTCGGCCAAGTGTTCATGGGAGGAAACTATGTGTTTGAAAGAATAAAAATGATACTATAATTGATAGTATAGGTATTCGGCCATTTAATCAAGTGTATAGGTGATGTTAGATCTAATTTTAGCACATTCGGCTATATAAGTATGCCCATTTGTGATATTACCTTTGATTGTATAAAATCGACTAAAATGGGTAGTTAGTAAGGGTGGTTACCTAATATACAAATATGTATATGTGTATGTGTAATTGGATTATTGATAGTAATGATATTACATGGTTATTAGCCGAATGGCCCAAAAGCATAAGGTAGAAAGCTCAAGAGGTTAAAGGAGGGGAATCAAGCAAGGGCAAAGCAAAGAACATCGAGTAGCCGAGTTGGAACCGTTTTACCCAACACAAAGTAAGTTCTTAAGTATTTGAGTTTGATTCCTTTGTAAGTTTTAAGTGATTAAATGTTGAGTAAATTCAATCATAATAGGACATAATGAGTTGATTTAATAAGATATGATGTGGCCATGATATGTTTTAAACTCAAATGGTAAGTTCATAAGTGTTTGGACTTGGAAATTTAAGAGCAAATTGTAATAATTTTCTTAGGACAGCAGCAGTAACGTGGTTTTAGAAAATCACCATAAATTGTTGGTGTGGAATTATAGGCTGAATAAAATATGTAATCAAAGCTTAATTAGTCTATTTTTTTGTAAAAGAGACCGTGTGAGCAAAGAAATTTCCTATAAAGAGATATTTAAAGTTGTGTGAGACAGTGTCGGAATGACTCCGAAATCCCCTGTTCTGTTTTTAGAAAATCATTATAATTTGTAAAAAAATGGTTATAAGATAAAATTTATATGCTTAGAGTCCTTAATGAGTCTAGTTTCAAATGAAATAAAATAGAACATATTTTGAATTCTGTACAATGAGAAATTTGATTCGTAGTGAAGAGTGGTCAGATTAGTCAAACAGTGAAACAGGGGAAACTTTAAGAAAAATATGGTATTGATTGGCCAAACCTAAAATTCTGAAAATTTTATGGATGGAAGATATATGAGTATATATTCAGGGAAAATTAACGGCAATTGATTTTGAGTTTTGTAGCTCCAGTTATAAATAATTTAGTGACTATTGCTCAAGAAAACAGCTTGTAGTGAATATGTGAATTTGTTGAAAACATTGATGAAACTATTTGAGTTGTTTATAAGCTATTGCTAATGTGAAATATGTATGAGATAGGTATATGTGGTAAAGCCGAATGGCTAATGTGAAATATGTATGAGATAGGTATATGTGGTAACGCCGAATGGCTAATGTGAAATATGTATGAGATATGTATATGTGGTAAAGCCGAATGGCTAATGTGAAATATGTATGAGATACGTATATGTGGTAAAGCCGAAGGGCTAGTGTGAAATATGTAGGAGACGTGTGTATATTGTGGCCGAAGGACCAAATGTGAAAGGTGTGTATTATTAGATATTTGATGAGGCAAATGAATTACAAATATGACAGTCGATGTGAATGTTGTAACATGTGATTAAATGTACATGAAACTTGGAAATATATTCCGGGAAAGACCCGATGATTACGTGTGGAGATTATGTCCGGGTAAGACCCGATGACTACGTGTGGAGATTATGTCCGGGTAAGACCCGATGACTACGTATGGAGATTTTGTCCGGGTAAGACCAGATAACTTCGTGTGGAGATTTCATCTGAGCTAAAGGTCTCGCCGATAATCCGAGCAGAGGTTAAAGCTATAAGACTTCGTAATAAGAATTGCTTATAAATATATTCAATGCGAAAGGTTAAACAGGTATGTACTCCAAGTTTATATGTGAGTTTGATTTGAACTAAATCATAAGGTAGTTATGTGATGCATACGTGAGCAATCTATGAGACTATTCCTATGATTACGTGACATCGGATTAGTGTGAGAGGTTATGTGAAATTATGCAGCATATCTATGTCACATGAGCTCACTTTTATGTGAAAGTTTATCTGCCTATTGTATATGATGAGATGTGCATATTCAGTAAAGGGATGGTATGCCCGAAGGAAGAGTGAAATAAAAATACGAACAACTATGTTATAATTTGATTGTTATCTGTTGACACTGCTTAAAACTTACTAAGCATTGTAATGCTTACTCCGTTTACTTTGTTTTCTCTGTTTTATAGATCTCACTTCGAAGCTACAGGCTCGGGGATCATCAGCAACTAGTCACACTATCACTATCCACTGCTTGTTACTGTTATGTTTTGAGTTATTTTATGGCATGTAAAGAATAGACCAGTGGCCGAAGAATATTTTGGTTAATGTATATAAGCCATGCGAAAATGGCATCTTTTGAATGTGTACTTATAGAAGTTCAAATTGTATCCCTGACTGTCTTTAGTATTTATCTAAAGGAATGTTCAAAAAAAAAAAGAAAAATTCAAAATTTTTACTGTTCTGATATGAGTTTCAAGTCCGGTAATGCCCCTTACCTATTCCGTCGACGGATACGGGATAGGGGTGTTACATTTTATTGGTATCAGAGCTACGGTTTAGTCGATTCTAGGACTAACGTAGCACGCGTGAGTCTATTTATACATGCCATAAAGTGGTAAAGTGATAGTGTGATGATTTTTGACTATTAAAATGTGTTTGTTGTATTGTAATGAATCTTGATCCCGATCGAGCTGTAGCAAGCTTCTGACTATGAGAATTTGCGATATAACTTCACTTGGATATGCTTAAATTATTAAGTTGATCAGGTACGCATCATGTACTCGTATTTGAATTTTGATTTGGATTGAATTATAAGGGTATAAGTGATGGAATTTTGAAAGAGTGTTACGACTATAAATGTGATCTTTGTATGTGGCTAGGGAACTGAAAGTTGAATGGTCGATAAGCATGTTGTGTTTGTATTCAAGTAATGTAAATGATATACTAAGGTGTATTGTTATATATGTATATGTACATGAGAATTGAGAGTTATATAGCCAGGCTAAGTCCCGAAGAGCATTCGTGCTGGTGTTATATCCGGGCTAAGTCCCGAAGAGCATTCGTGCTAGTGATATATAGCCAGGCTAAGTCCCGAAGAGCATTCTTGCTGGTGTTATATCCAGGCTAAGTCCCGAAGAGCATTCGTGCTAGTGATATATCCGGGCTAATTCCCGAAGAGCATTCGTGCTGGTGTTATATCCGGGCTAGGTCCCGAAGAGCAATCATGCTGGTGATGTGTATTCGGGCCTTCGTGCCTAGTAGGCTTCGTGCCGGTAATTTGAGCAAAGTTTAAGTATTCATTACTATACGAATTCAAATTTAAATGAAAGGATATGTTTAAAAGTGTGCATACATGATGTTTATAGACTTGGTTAAGTCATTTCAATGTGTAACAACAAATGAATAGGGGCACTATGTGTGCAAATGATTAGAGGCACTGAGAGTGCGAGTTCTTCAACCGAGCACTATGTGTGCGAGATCGGTCAGTAGACATTAAGTGAGTAAAACAAGATTCATGTAAGACCTCGTATGGAACGAAGGCATTGATTTAAGATGGTGGATATGTTGTTAAGAAATGAATTCATGTTATAAATGTGTTACAGATTTAGTTTATGGAATGCTTGGTATATGAAGTCATATGTGCTATTGCAAAATGACCCCTATTTTTTGTTAATCATGTTCAAGAAATTATTTCGATTAAGTTCGACATTTGAAAGTCTGTAAGAATTTTTAATGAATGCTGATAATTTTGGATATATGGGTTATGTGCTAAAATAAATCCCATGCCGGTATACTATATGAGGCTTATTGCCAAATCGATTATATACGGGTATCGTTAACGCTGATTGAATGTGCTAAATAAATTCAATGTTCAGGTATGTGGAAGTTGATTTTCTGTTGGAAATAGGTTAAGTTGAATAGTGAGATATGATGGAGTTATAAAGGATATTTATTGGGATGTTTGAGTATATGTGTACTTTCGGTCAGGTTACAGCTTATACATGAATGAAAATGTGGGTTACAAATATGTGGGTTGATGATGTGAATTATACATGTTAATATGTGCTTAATATGTGTTTGAAATGCATTTGTGAATTAAATTAAGTGATTATTGCTTATGAAATCAAGAAAATGAGATATATGTGCATACTTGTAGAAATGTTTATGTATTTGTTTTAAGATAAGAAAATGATTTTATAGATCGATGCGAAAACAGTAATGAATTACAATTGCTATCGATGAGCTAATATTTATATGGATATAATTCAATAAGAGGACGTTATCCTAAACTATGCATCGGTAGAAATTTTTGGGGACAAAAATCCCTAAAGGGGGGAGTTGTGACACCCCTAATTTGACCCTAGTCGAAATGTGGTTTCGGGACCACGAAACCGAGTTTTATAAATAATTGAAAGTTATATTCTATGTCCATGAGGTGAGTAAATGCATGTGTAAAAAAATTTCAAGCATTTATTTTGCCATTTGTATGTGAAATTTTGAAACGGGACTTATGTGAAACATTGGTAAAATAGGTTAGGTAAATATATAAAGTGATCTAATAGAGCATGTATTCAAAAATGTGGACTTGCATGTCAATTAGACCATTTTTGAATGCAAATGGCCGGCCAACACATGCATGTAACAATGTGTTCTCTTGTCTCCATTTTTAATTGGTGGGAATTAAGGTATGATTTCATATGTTTTTCTTTGGATTTTGAGAAATTTAAATTGGTTTTAAAGCTCCTAAAATGACCCATGTATGTGATTTTGTGTTTGTGATGCATCAAGCATTCGGTCATGAGCTCAATGGGTTACATTGTGTATGTTTTGATAATTTGTAAGGAGAAATGTGACAGTCCTAATTCGACCCTAGTCGGAATGTGGTTTCGGGGCCACAAAACCGAGTCCCAAAATTTATTTAAAATTTGGTTGCGTATCCTCTATGTATATTAGTGCATGTGTGAAAATTTGATGTTTTAATTTAGACTTATGAAGGTGAATTTCATGTGATTGACTTAGTTGAGAACCTAAGAAAATATGATAGGCGAATATGTAAGGATCAAATGATAACAAAGTGAGGAAACTTGGGTTTGCATGTCAAATCACCCAAACCTCAAGTAGTGGCCGGCCAAGCAAGGATGGTTCTTCCATTAAGTTGAATTTTTAATGGTGCTTTTATTAGTAAATGATTAAAATAGATCAAAAAAAAAGAAAGGGGAATAAAATAAGAAAGCAAGAGAAAGTCTTCATCTTCTTTCTTTTCTTGAAGTGCCGTGAGCTAGGGAAGGAGGGGAGAAATGTTCTAAGACATTCGGCCATCATAAGGGAAGATTAAGGTAGGATTCATGTTAGCTTTGTTAAATTTTTGTGAAAATCTAGCTAGTAGCCAATGTCTTATCATGTCCCATATGTTAATTTTCTACCTAAATAAGTAATTAAATGGCATACGGTTAGGGAGAGGTAAATGCTAAGAGTATGGTGCTTTTGATGTTGTGAAGGGAAATAATAGGACGGTGAAAGAAGATTTAGGTAGAAATGTAGTTATATGTGGATTTATATGATGTTACAAATAGATGTGAGGCTATGCTAGATTAGAAGAAAAAAATTCGGCCAAGTGTTCATGGGAGGAAACTATGTGTTTGAAAGAATAAAAATGATACTATAATTGATAGTATAGGTATTTGGCCATTTAATCAAGTGTATAGGTGATGTTAGATCTAATTTTAGCACATTCGGCTATATAAGTATGCCCATTTGTGATATTACCTTTGATTGTATAAAATCGACTAAAATGGGTAGTTAGTAAGGGTGGTTACCTAATATACAAATATGTATATGTGTATGTGTAATTGGATTATTGATAGTAATGATATTACATGGTTATTAGCCGAATGGCCCAAAAGCATAAGGTAGAAAGCTCAAGAGGTTAAAGGAGGGGAATCAAGCAAGGGCAAAGCAAAGAACATCGAGTAGCCGAGTTGGAACCGTTTTACCCAACACAAAGTAAGTTCTTAAGTATTTGAGTTTGATTCCTTTGTAAGTTTTAAGTGATTAAATGTTGAGTAAATTCAATCATAATAGGACATAATGAGTTGATTTAATAAGATATGATGTGGCCATGATATGTTTTAAACTCAAATGGTAAGTTCATAAGTGTTTGGACTTGGAAATTTAAGAGCAAATTGTAATAATTTGCTTAGGACAACAGCAGTAACGTGGTTTTAGAAAATCACCATAAATTGTTGGTGTGGAATTATAGGCTGAATAAAATATGTAATCAAAGCTTAATTAGTCTAGTTTCTTGTAAAAGAGACTGTGTGAGCAAAGAAATTTCCTATAAAGAGATATTTAAAGTTGTGTGAGACAGTGTCGGAATGACTCCGAAATCCCCTGTTCTGTTTTTAGAAAATCATTATAATTTGTAAAAAAATGGTTATAAGATAAAATTTATATTCTTAGAGTCCTTAATGAGTCTAGTTTCAAATGAAATAAAATAGAACATATTTTGAATTCTGTACAATGAGAAATTTGATTCGTAGTGAAGAGTGGTTAGATTAGTCAAACAGTGAAACAGGGGAAACTTTAAGAAAAATCTGGTATTGATTGGCCAAACCTAAAATTCTGAAAATTTTATGGATGGAAGATATATGAGTCTATATTCAGGGAAAATTAATGGTAATTGATTTTGAGTTTTGTAGCTCCAGTTATAAATAATTTAGTGACTATTGCTCAGGAAAACAGCTTGTAGTGAATATGTGAATTTGTTGAAAACATTGATGAAACTATTTGAGTTGTTTATAAGCTATTGCTAATGTGAAATATGTATGAGATAGGTATATGTGGTAAATCCGAATGGCTAATGTGAAATATGTATGAGATAGGTATATGTGGTAAAGCCGAATGGCTATTGTGAAATATGTATGAGATATGTATATGTGGTAAAGCCAAATGGCTAATGTGAAATATGTATGAGATACGTATATGTGGTAAAGCCGAAGGGCTAGTGTGAAATATGTAGGAGACGTGTGTATATTGTGGCCGAATGACCTAATGTGAAAGGTGTGTATTATTAGATATTTGATGAGGCAAATGAATTACAAATATGACAGTCGATGTGAATGTTGTAACATGTGATTAAATGTACATGAAACTTGGAAATATATTCCGGGTAAGACCCGATGATTACGTGTGGAGATTATGTCCAGGTAAGATCCGATGACTACGTGTGGAGATTATGTCCGGGTAAGACCCGATGACTACGTGTGGAGATTTTGTCCGGGTAAGACCAGATAACTTCGTGTGGAGATTTCATCTGAGCTAAAGGTCTCGCCGATAATCCGAGCAGAGGTTAAAGCTATAAGACTTCGTAATAAGAATTGCTTATAAATATATTCAATGCGAAAGGTTAAACAGGTATGTACTCCAAGTTTATATGTGAGTTTGATTTGAACTAAATCATAAGGTAGTTATGTGATGCATACGTGAGCAATCTATGAGACTATTCCTATGATTACGTGACATCAAATCAGTGTGAGAGGTTATGTGAAATTATGTAGCATATCTATGTCACATGAGCTCACTTTTATGTGAAAATTTATCTGCTATTGTATATGATGAGATGTGCATATTCGGTAAAGGGATGGTATGCCCGAAGGAAGAGTGAAATAAAAATACGAACAACTATGTTATAATTTGATTGTTATCTGTTGACACTGCTTAAAACTTACTAAGCATTGTAATGCTTACTCCGTTTACTTTGTTTTCTCTGTTTTATAGATCTCACTTCGAAGCTACAGGCTCGGGGATCGTCAGCAACTAGTCACACTATTACTATCCACTGCTTGTTACTGTTATATTTTGAGTTATTTTATGGCATGTAAAGAATAGACCAGTGGCCGAAGAATATTTTGGTTAATGTATATAAGCCATGCGAAAATGGCATCTTTTGAATGTGTACTTATAGAAGTTCAAATTGTATCCCTGACTGTCTTTAGTATTTATCTAAAGGAATGTTCAAAAAAAAAAAGAAAAATTTAAAACTTTTACTGTTCTAATATGAGTTTCAAGTCCGGTAATGCCCCTTTACCTATTCCGGCGACGGATACGGGATAGGGGTGTTACACTCTCTCCTACTAGTCAAAGTGTGAGCTAAAAGGGCATGAAGATACTGTAAGGCCGGAGAGATAAAAGTCGCCTTAGAGCGACCCGCGTCATAGGGGGTTAGACTCACCGTAAGATCTGTCCAACAACTAGTTGGTGAGTGGTGGATGTGTCGATGTAGGCGGAGGAAGTTCTCGGTACTCATAAACTCCTCAGTATAGAGTCTCATAGTAGCGCCGAACTCGGGAACACTCATATTGAGCACCAATCCACCGAGTCGAAAAGTGGTGGTGCCTAGCTCATCATGAGTCATCATTGCATTCTAGAGAGTAAATGTCGAGCAAAACTCCAACGTCAGCTCCATGTATGTGGGCTTGATGATCGAGAAGAAACAGTCTCACGGTGTTGTAGCAATAAATGCGCACACGTGATCAGCTACGTGGACCAGCTCCAACGTGGCCCAATCAATACATCGACTTAGGTCGAGTGGTCACACTCAAAGAAGCTGAAATAAATCATCCTGGAGGCCCGCTAAGAATCGGAGATAAGGGTGATAGGCCTCGGTGGAGGCGCTCGAGGAAGAGGTCACGCCAGGTGTTTTCCATTTTTTGAACCGGGAATGGCGACCTTGGACTTGCTACGTGTGTTCGTCATAGTGGGTCTGTAAGAAAAAGGACCAAATAATAATTTCAGTATTAAAAATAGGAGTACAAATTGACATAAAGGATTAATTTAACTAAGCACAAAACAAAATGCAAAGTCAACTGAAAATCAGAAAGCATGAAATTAAACACGAAGCAAAAAAGAAAATAGTGGAATTCATTCAGCACATATAAGTAGCAGCAAGAAGAATGTAATGAAATATAAAACTCAAATATAATTGCAAAAATACCAGAATAAACTATAATAATAATAACAAAAAAATAGAGCTAGGTGATGATCAGACATAAACCTAAATAATATGAAAGTGACTATGAAAGTAATAATCCTAAGACAAAAAATAATAAACTGAATAACACTAAAGGCAATAAGAAAAATAAGAACATTAAAGTAAAATAATAAAAAATTCTAGAAGTAAATTAAGAATAAACACAAAATCAAATTAAAGAAATTAAAAAAACAAGAATAAATAAATAAAAACCAGGAATAATACTTAAAATAATAACAATAACAATAAAAATAAGAAAAGAAATAGAAATAATAATAAAGATAATAATAAAAAAATAAAAAAATGGACAGGAAAAGGGTGTACGAAACCGGTGACAGTGGGAGCTTGCTGGTTACTGGAGATTCACACGGGTCGTAGTGGTGGTGGTCGACGCAAGAGGCAAAGAAGTTGGGTGGGGTTGGTTTTAGGTGAAAAGGCTGTTGGGTGTCGACTTGAGATGGTGGAGCGACGGTTGGAAGAAGGGGGTTGGCGGTTGAGGAAGAAAGAAGTATGGGGAAAAGGGTGGTGTGATGGTGGGAGGTTCGAAAGGGAAGAAAAAAGAAGAATGGGGGTCAAGCTTGGTGAGGGAAGGGGAAGGTTGAAGGAGGGAACGGGGGTGTGGCTAGTGGAGCGTGTGCGTGGGTGCACGGGGAAAGAGAATGGTGAGAGGAGAAGCACAAGTAAAGGGGGTAACGACGGTGGTCGAAAAAGGGTGAAAAGGGATGGAATGGCAGCTAGAGTTGGAAGGAGTAAGAAGAAGAAAAATTTTAGAAAAATAAATTAGGGTTAAGGATTTTTAAGGGTGACATGGTCGTGTAAAGTCCCGTGTTGGGCCACATGGCTGTGTTACATGCCCGTGTGGCTTTTCCCAGCTCGTATGTAATTTAAGCAAACCAGCCCAGTCTTCACACAGCCTTGGACACACCCACATGTCCAAGCCGTGTGGCACACAGGGGCATGTCGCATAGCTGTGTAAAACCTCCTTTGCTTCTCCCACGACCTTGTGAACTCCCATATGAGCCTGAGACTGTAATACCCGATTTTGGGCTTAGTCAGAACAGTGGTTTCGAGATCACAAATCCAAAGTCATAGAAATTATTTAATTATTATTTTGGTGTTATAGCATGATTATATCAATGCATTAAAAATTTGGTGAAGTAATTTTAGCGTTTGTGAGTTTAATTGCGAAAAAGAACTAAATCGCATAAAAGGAAAAAGTTGTGATTTACTAGCAAATAGTGTTAAATGGCCATGGATTATAAAGTATGGGTATTTAAAGTGAAAATAGACCCTAGGATGGTGCTTGGCCAGCCATGAGACAAGGAAATTAAAATAGTCAAATTTTAGGTGAAGTTTGGTGACTTATTTAGCCAAAAAGAAAATAAAATAAAAGAAAGATGATATCATCCCTTTTTCATCTTCTTCTCCACCTAAAAACACCAGAAAAATAGAGGTTTCAAAGCTTGAAAATTTCAGCAACTTGTAGCCCTCACAAGTAAGTGATTTTGATGGTCTTTCTTGAGGATTTTTGTACTTTTAGGACCCTTGTAGCATGAGCTTTCAAATAAGGAGACTATTTTGCAAAATGGTTAAAATTCTAGGGTTTCACCATGAGAGTTTTCATGTTGTTTTCGAAATAAACAACTTTTGTGAAGTAGTTTTCATGGAAACCCTAACTAAGGACCATTTTGCATAAGTTGTGAAATACGTAATATATGTGTGAAATAGTGAGAATTGTGGGCTTCTCCTAGTATAAAAAGTGTTCGTCTAGGCTTGGTGAATAAGGAAATTTGATAAAAATTGATTTTCGGGCCTAGGGGTAAAATGGTCATTTTGTGAAAGTGTAGGGGCAAAATGGTCATTTTACCCAAAATACTAATTTGTAAGTGTCTAGATTGACATGCTGATTAAATGAATGAATTTTACCATTTTAGATCAAGAATCACAAAATTCGGGCCTAGACCAGGGAAAAGCCAAGCTAACGGACTAAGTCGAAATAGCCGTTCACGTTTTGTATACTGAGGTAAGTTGTATGTCAATAATGCAACTATATTGTTATGGTGTATAATTGAATTAATATTGCATAAATTGTTATGATTGTGAATATGAGAATGCATGATGAGAAATTAATGTAGTAAAGATTTCCGGTTGAACATTTGGAATAGACATGGATATTCATACCATGATATTGGGTGGTATGTGAGCCAGTGTAAGACATGTCTGGGACATGCATCAGCATTGAGATGAGAGCTAGTGTAAGACATGTCTGGGACATGCATTGGCCTCGGATATACAAGCTAGTGTAAGACCTGTGTCTGGGACATGGCGTCAGCTTGTTGTGTGTCAGTGTAAGACCTGTCTGGGACATGGCATCGACACCTATAGGTGAGAGCCAGTGTAAGACCTTTCTGGGACATGGCATCGGCTTCGATATATGAAAGTCAGTGTAAGACCTGTCTGGGACACGGCATCGATTTCAATGTGCTAGCCAGTGTAAGACCATATCTGGGACATGGCGTCAGCATTTTATCCTATGTTCGGGGTTATTGAGTATCCGGTAATATCCCAAATGATTCAACAAAAGATTTATGATTTGTATAGAAATGAGAAAATTTATGACCATGTGGTGAATGGTACATGTACCTACTTGAAATGTATACGATGTGGGCTCAATATATGTTATGAGTAAGTTGTACTTATGTCTATTCATTGTATTCATGGACAATCTATGAAATGTTATGAGCATATTGTTGTATGATAATTAGTTGATGTCTATTTCCATGCAACTTATAAGCTTTATGCTTACCTCTTTTCCTTTCCATTTTCTTATAGTGCTGCCAAAGTAGCTCAAGGATCATCGCCTACGTCGGAGAAACTAGTCACACTATCACCTGAAGCACTTGGTATAGTTAGCTCTTTTATTTTGATTATGGCATGTATAGGAACTTTTACTTGTTTTAGTGTCACACTGTTTTGGGGCCAAATGTGTTGGCTTGTTTTAGCATTTGACTCATTTGTATAAGGCCATGAAAAATGGCTAACATTGAATGTTGTTATATGAATACAAGAAGGTATTTCATGAATGAGAAAATTGTTGGTATGGTTGAGCATGAGAATTTTAGTATATGGATTGCAAAGTACATAAATTAGTCGCTTAAATGTATGTGAAATGTATATAGGTCTTAGTTATGGTTGCTTGATTGGGAAATCATGTTATGATAAACTTTGGTGTGATGGATGGTATTGGATTGTGTTTCAGGGTGGAAAAAAGCTTGGTAGATAGCCTTATATTGTCCACACAGGTAGACACATAGGCATGTGTCTGGGCCGTGTTTGACGCACAGTCAGCCCTATGGGCGTGTTGTTCGGCAGTGTGTCCCCTGCACGTAAAATTTGCAAGTCAGTATGCATGTTAGTAAACACACGGGTAGAGACATGGCCGTGTGTCTCAGCTGTGTAGAGGACATGGCCTTTGGCCACGGGCGTGTTTCTTGGCCGTGTGCCTTTGTTTGGTTGCTAACGTCAGAAACAGAATGTCAAGGTTTTTATACGCGAGCCGAGATAAGGGCATGTCATGGCCGTGTAAGGGACACAGGCCATGGACACGGGCATGTGTAAGGGACACAAAAAACTGTTGTAAGTTTGAATTTGGAATTTACTTCGCACGGGTTCGGACACAGGCTTGTCCTCTTATGCTTAGGCCGTGTGAACCAGACAGGCCATCAGCACGACCATGTCATAGTGGCCACACGGGCGTGTTACCCTTCTATACAGGCATGTGCCCTATTTTAAAAATCATTCTTATATGGTTTGTTAAAGGACTCGAGTTGGTCCCGAGTGGTTTCCAATGGATGTTTGGAGCCTCGTAAGTCCATGTTAAGGAATTTTAAACATAGTTTGAAAAAGTTTTAAATTGGAGCGAGTCTTGGTGACTCAAAAATGTGATATGTACATGTTCAAGTTTAGTAACGCCTTGTATTCTGCCTCGGCGTAGGGCACAGGTGTAGGGTGTTACAGAGACATGGCCATATGCCATGCTCGTGTAACTCTCTTACTTGATTTAAAAATGAAAAAAATTAGCTCGAGGTTTCACACGGCCTAGGACACGCTCGTGTGGACTATTTTAGGTCGTGTCTCTATCGATTTTTGAAAAATGAAGCCCCAGGATCCATACGGCCAATGACATGTCTGTGTTTCTAGGCCGTGTGGGTCACACAGCCATGTCGCCAGGCCGTGTAACTCACTATCGATTTCCTTAAAATTTTAAAACTAAGTCTTTAGATCCATATGGGCAAGGACACGTCCGTGTGTCCACTATAGAGTTTGAGTCGATGACTGTTTACCTTAAATGTGCCATATGCTAGATGAGTTACCTCTATCGTACCGTATGGGAAAATGGTTTGTACTATGAATGGACCTGACCATCTTGATTTCAGTTTTCTAGGAAACAACCTGAGTTTTGAATTGTATAAAAGGACAAGATCTCCAACTGCGAATTGTTTAGGCTGCTTCAGAGGAGCATCATGGCGTCTCTTTGTCACTTCTTTATATAATCGCAAGTTCCCGTAAGCATTCTCTTGCCACTCATCTAACTCGTTCAGCTGCATCAATCTCTTCTCACCTGCAAGTTTAAGATCATAGTTGATCGCGTGATTCATAACAAGTAATAAATATTTATAATGAAGATCAAACCTAGACTAACTATTATCACGACGAAAAGGCAAGCGCACCTATCGAACAATAGTATAGTAATGGCAAGACCGACTTTTGGGATGGATCGTCTGGCTTCCTTCAAGTAATTCCTGGCGTGTGGTTTTGTACTCTAGAAAAGTTTTGGAGGGAGGCCCCTTTCTAAGTCATACTTTGGGTGTTTATATAGGCTTTGGATTGGCTTTCTTCCTCCCTAAGTATCCTTTTCTGTGTAAAATACAGCTTCTTGAAAAAGGGACATGCCCGTGTACCACGGCCGTGTGACGTGATTGCCAGGCCCTATTTGATCCGTTAAATTGCACACGACGGTGTGGGTCAATGGCCAGGCCGTGTGAATCGTGAAAGCCTTGGTCGACACCCTCGAAAGACACGAGCGTGTGAGCTACTCATGTGGCAAGGCTTAGGCCATGTCATCTTCTCGATTTGGTCTATTTTGTCCCTTTTTTGCTCGTTTTTGGCTCTTTTTGACTCTTGGTGCTCTCTTGAGTACAAAACATGAAATAACCGGATTAAGAGCACCAAAATCCACAAATCTAGTAATAAACATACATAAATATGCTAAGTATTTGGGGTAAAAATATGTATAATTTGGCGTTTATCAATAGTTTAGGAATTTTATTGCCTAGAATGCTTTGTGCTCGAGTTCAAACGATAAATGACAGTTTTTTCTGTATACAAGTTTGTAAGGAGATGCTCCTATAGGTTTTTTTATAAGCAGTCCTATAAGCCCATAAAGCGTCATCTACTTTTATCGGCCAATTCTTCCTATTTGACTCTACAGTTTTTTCTAGGATACATTTGAGCTCTCGATTCGTAACTTCAACTTGTCTACTAGTTTGAGGGTGATAAGGGGTAGCTGTTCTATGATGCACCCCATACTTCTTAAGAACTTTATCAAATTGAGCGTTACAAAAATGCGTACCCCTATCACTGATAATTGCCTTAAGTGTTCCAAATCGAGAAAAGAACTTCTTAATAAATCGAACCACCACTCTAGCATCATTGGTAGGTAAAGCTTGAGCTTCTACCCACTTTGACATATAATCGACTGCTACTAGGATGTATTTATTACCAAAAGATCTAGGAAGTCGGCCCCAAAAATCAATGCACCAGACGCCAAAAATTTCACATGAGAGCATATAAGTTTGAGGCATTTCATCACATTTAGAAATATTACCTATTCTCTAGCATCTATCACAAGAAGTAACATAATTTTTTGTATCCTTGAACAACATGGGCCAATAAAAACCTGATTCAAGTGTTTTATGTGTTGTCCTAGTCCCACTATAATGTCCTCCTGTTGGTCTTGAATGGTAGTGTTCCAAGATTTTACTCACTTTTGATTTTGTAACACACCTCCTAATTAATTGATCTGCACATATACGAAAAAGAAAAGGATCCTCCCAAAAATAATTTTTCACATCGGCAAAGAATCGCTTCTTTTGATGACATGTCAACCCTTTTGGTAGGGTGTTAGCAGCTAAGTAATTCGCAATATTTGCAAACCAATGGACTTTAGAGTCAATTATAACTAAGAGTTGTTCTTTAGGAAACAAGTCATTTATCTCATTCTCATTAAGCTCCTTGATATGTGAATTCTTTAGTCCGGAAAGGTGATCTGCTGCAAGATTTTTAGCTCCCTTCTTATCCTGGATTTCCAAATTGAACTCCTGCAATAATAAAATCCATCTTATAAGTCGAGGTTTTGCATTGAATTTAGTTAGGAGATAACAAAGAGCTAAATGGTCAGTGTAAATAATAACTTTAGATAATATCAAATATGGTCGAATGCAAAAACCATAGCGATCAATTCTTTTCTGGTAGTAATGTAATTTTCTTGTGCATCTGTCAACGCTTGTTGGCATAATAAATTGGTTGAAAATGCTTGTCTCTTTGCTGTCCAAGAACTGCACCTATTGCAAATTCACTCGCATCACACATTAGCTCAAAGGGTAAATTCTAATCAGGTGCAACCAAAATCAGAGCATTAATTAATTTTTCTTTAAGAGTATTAAATGTTTCTAAGCATTACTGACTAAAACTGAAGGGCACATTTTTTTCTAGCAAATTTGTTAAAGGCTTAGCTATTTTAGAATAATCTTTAATAAACCTTGTATATAACCCAACATGTCCTAAAAAACTTGGAATAGCCTTAACTAAACTATGGGGAGGTAAATTTTCAATGGTTTCAATTTTCGCTCTATCAACCTCAATCCCTTTACTAGAAATTTTATAGCCCAACACAATCCCTTCTCGAGCCATAAAGTGAAAATTTTCCCAATTAAGCACAAGGTTTGTTTCCTCACATCTCATTGGAACTCATTTTAAGTTTTTAAGACAAAGATGGAAAGAATTACTAAATATCGAGAAGTCATCCATGAATACCTCCATAATATCTTCTACAAGTTCATCAAAAATGGCCAACATGAAACGCTGAAAAGTAGCTACAGCATTACATAATCCAAAAGGAATTCTTCGATAAGAAAACATACTATATGGACATGTAAATGTCGTTCTTTCTTGGTCCTTGAAAGCTATCGGGATTTGAAAGTAGCCAGAGAGTCCATCTAAGAAGCAATAATACATATGCCCAGATAATCTTTCCAACATTTGATCAATGAATGACAAAGAAATGTGATCTTTTCTCGTGGCATCGTTCAACTTCCTATAGTCAATGCAAACTCTCCATCATGTGATTGTTCTCATTGGAATCAACTCATTCTTCTCATTGGCTATAACAGTCATGCTTCATTTCTTAGGAACAACCTACACAGGACTAACCCAAGTAATATCAGAAATAGGATAAATAACTCCAGCATCTAGAAGTTTAATTACCTCAGGCTTAACAACTTCTTTCATGTTATGATCTATTCGTCTTTGAGCTTGCACACATGGTTTGTATTCATCCTCCATTAAAATTTTATGGATGGAAAAAGAAGGATTGATCCCTCTAATGTCAGAAATCTTCTAAGCTATAGCTCTTTTATGCTCCTTTAATACTTGTAATAACTCATCCTTCTCATTTGGCTGCAAATCTGAAGCAATAATCACTGGTAATGTAGAATTATTTCTAAGAAACACATACTCTAGGTGATTTTGTAATTGCTTCAGTTCCAATTTGGGAGATTCTTCAATAGAAGGTTTTAATTTTAATTCATCATTTACCTCAATGCCCTCATAATTCTTCTATCTCAGTAAAGACTCATTAGAATCTAAATCAATTTTTGTCTCACCTATCACAACAATATCGTCAGCTACCTCCTCTCCTTGGACAAGACACAGTTCCAACGTGTCCTTATGAACAATTTCCTGTAATTAATCTTGAATAACATGGTCAATAGAGTCAATAAAATAACAGGAATCATCTTGTTATCTAGAGAATTGCATGGCATCATAGATTTTATAAATAATCTCTTCATCGCCTACCATAAGCACAAGTTTACGATCACCCATATCAATAATAGCCCTAACAGTGGCTAAAAATGGGCAATCTAAAATTAAAGGCACCTCAACATCCTCACCCATGTCAAGCACAAAAAAATCAATAGGGAATATGAATTTATCTACTTTTATAAGGACATCTTCAATAATACCTCTAGGATATTTAATAGATCTATCAGCTAATTGAATACTCATCCTAATGGGTTTTGGTTCCCCAAGACCAAGCTGCTTGAACATTTTATAAGGCATCAAATTAATGCTAGCACCTAAATCAACTAATGCTTTCTCAATATTTAAACTACCAATAAAACAAGGAATAGTAAAACTTCTTGGATCTTTCAGCTTAGTTGATATTTTATTTTGGAGAATAGCTAAACATTCCTCATTGAGTTCCACAATAGATAGCTCTTCAAACTTCTTTTTATTTGTTAATAGATCTTTGAAATAGCTTCAAAAAAGGTAAGTTAATATGCAATTATTTGAAAAGTTCGAGAAATTTACCAAATTGTGCATCAATGCGGTTTTTCTCCAACTTTGCTGGATATAGGATCGGTGGTTTATATTCTTTGAGTACTGGTGTTTCAGTCACTTCGGGATTTACCCCCTTGTCATTTTCCTTATCAGATTCCTGTTGTAACTTCTTTTTAGGTTCAACCAACACTTTCTCATTCCTTAGTGTAATTGCTTTCACATGCTCTTTTGGTTTGGGTTCGGTGTTGCTCGATAAATTACCTTGCTGCCTTTCTGAAACCAATTTAGCAAGTTGTCCAATCTGATTTTTGAGCCCATGAATTGACACTTGTTGATTGTTCAAAGTTGTCTTGGTGTTTTGAAAATGGGTCTCTGACACAGAAATGAATTTTTCTAACATCTCTTCAAGGTTCAATTTCTTCCTTGCTGATAAGGTTGTTGTTGAAAACCTAGAAGGGGTTGTGGTTTTTGGTTTCCTTGACCACCCCATAAGAAATTTGGGTGGTTCCTCCATCCTATATTATAATTATTAGTATAAGGATTATTTTGAGGTCTAGAATGATTACCCATGTAATTTTTTTGCTCATTCTTCATGCTAGGACCGAATGAATTATTCATTCCACCTACATTTGCAATGATTGCATCACTGGATGTACCTGCGCAGAAACACATAAACCATCAATTTTTTTATTCAAAAGTTCTACCTAATTCGATAATATGGTGACTACATCTAAGTTAAAAACACCGGCTACTTCTGTTGGCTTCGTCCTCATGATTTGCCACTAATAATGATTCAGTGACATCTCCTCTATAAACTCATAAGCCTCTTTAGGTGTTTTATTGTTCAGAGTACCATCGGATGCTGCATCGATTAACTGCCTAGTTAAGGGGTTCAAACCATTGTAGAAGGTTTGAACCTGTAGCCATAGAGGTAACACATGATGAGGAGACCTTTTGAATAAATCTTATACCTCTCCTATGCATCATATAAAGTCTCTAAGTCAATCTACACAAAGGAAGAGATATCATTCCTCAACTTGGCTCTCTTAGCCGATGGAAAGTACTTTAGTAGGAATTTCTCGGTCATTTGATCCCATGTAGTGATAGAACCTATTGGTAAAGAGTTCAACCACTGTTTAGCTTTGTTCCTTAATGAGAAGGGAAACAACCATAGGCGAATGGCATCGTCAGAAACGCCATTTATCTTGAAAGTGTCACAGACTTCCAGAAAATTAGCCAAATGAGTATTTGGATCCTCGTCTTGCAAACCATCAAACTGAACAAATTGTTGTATCGTCTGAATAGTGTTTGACTTCAGTTTGAAATTGTTCGCACTAATGGTGGGTCTCACAATACTCGATTCAGACCCAGTTAGAGTGGGCTTGGCATAATCCTACATAGTACGAGGAACAGGATTCGCAGCAACCAAATGAGGTAGCTGATTATTCTGGTTATCAGCCATCTCCTCAATAATAATAACGTCCTTTTGCTCATCTACTGTACTTTATCGACTCTGCCTTACTTCTCTACAATTTCTACGAGCTGTACTTTCAATTTCACTATCAAACACTAATAGTTTCGATGGGTTTCTTCTAGTCATAAACTAAAGAAACCTGCCAGAAGCATTTAAAAGAAAAATTAGAAAACAAAAAATTAAACTAAAAAAAAAAATAAAATGCAATAAAAATAAATGGCTAAATTAATAAAAATCGAATGTTCCTAATTTTTTAGTCCCCGATAATGGCGCCAAAAACTTGATGGTCGCTAAAGTAACTATGGTTATGACAAAGGAAAGCGCACCTACCAAACAATAAAATAACTATGGTGAATAGAGAATATCGTATCCACGAGGACTAAAAGTACTAGTAATTACTATTTTTCTATTATTTAGCCGATAAATTGGGATGATTGTTTTAATCTAAATTTACTAGTCTAAATTAACTAAGAACAGGACAGAGAATGAATTAGGGAAATATTTGAAGATAACCAAAGAGAAAGACAATACCTAGGAAAGAATCCACCTAGACTTCACTTATTATTCCGAATCTGAATTAAAATAACTTATTCACTCGTGTCTTGATCCGTAGAAATCCCTAAATCATGTTAATATCTCTTTCGAAAGTAAGAACGACTGATCTAGGTTGATTAATCGAAATCTCTTTCTAATTGAAACCTCTATTGTTGCATTAACTCGATCTAAGGATTCCCCTATTATATTTAACTCTAATCCGGTAGATTTATGTCATTCTATTTCTAGGATTGCATGCAACTCCACTCAATTATGCTAGATTTATTATTAAAAAAGGATTTTTGCTCCACTAACATAAGAACATTAAACATGAATTAATATCCCTAAAATATTAAAGTACAAAATAAGCATACAGAATTGAGAACAAGAATAAAGTATTTATCCTATAATTCAGAAATCAAATAATAAGATTCATCATAGGTTTTATCATCCCTAGGTATCTAGGGAATTTAGTTCATAATCTAAAAAGAAAACATCTCGAAGTTAGAAAAACTACAAGACATAAATAAATTCAAATAAGCTCCGAAAGAAGTTAAAAGGAGATCTTCAATCTTGAAGGAGATCCGCTTCTGAGTTGGCTCCGATGGTGTTCTTCGAGTAATTTCTTCAATATTCTTTGCGTGCTCTTAAGTATTCTTCTAATTGTTATTTATAGACTTTAGAATGCTTAGGAAGTCTAAAAATTGGGTTTTTCAGCGTGTTTAGGAAACAGGGTGCGAAATCGACAAAGGCTAGCACATAGGCATGTGGCTAGCTTGTGTGGCTCACACGGGCGTGTGGCCCACCTGTGTGGAAATTCTCAGGCCATGTGGATGTTGAAAATAGCTCTTTTTGCTCGATTTTGGCTTGTTTTTGTTAATTTCACTCCTCTATGATGACCTAATTATAGAAAGATGAATTTAAAGGATTAGGACCATGAAATTCACTAATTTACATAATAAATCATCCAAAATTGCATCAAGAATAGGATTAAAAACATGTTACTTTTATGGCTTATCAGATGGAGTCACCATGTTATCAAACTAGGTAAAAGCACTTAATAAGAAAATTGATGGTTTATATCTTTCTACACAAGTACATCTAGTGATGCAATGCGATACAAATGGAGGTGGAATAAATAATCCAGAATGTTTACCTTTAGCTCCTAGCACAGAGAATGAGCAAATCAATTATATGGGTAATAATTCTAGGCCTCAAAATAACCTTTATAAAAATAACTAAAATGCAGGTTAGAGGAACCATCCCAATTTCTCTTGGGGTGGTCGAGGAAATCAGAGAGCACAACCCCCTTCGGGCTTCCAACAACCACCTTATTAGCAAGAGAAGAAGTTGAACCTTTAGAAGATGTTGACAAAGTTTATCTCAGTGTCAAAAACACATTTTCAAAACACTGAAGCAGCACTAAAAAATCAACAAGCATCGATTCAAGGGCTTCAGAACCAAATAGGTCAACTTGCTAAGTTAATTTCAGAAAAACCACAAGGTAGCTTGCCTAGCAATACTAAAACTAACCCAATGGAGCAGCTTCATGCAATTATTGTTCAAGATGAAGAAGGGTTAGTTGAATCTGAACAAGAACCGAGGAAAGAAATTGTGGTGAATAATGATAAGGCTATGGAAGATATGAAAGAGAAAAAGTCGATTGTCAAGGAAAATAAACCTCGAGTGTCATATCCTAACGCGACGAAGAGAGACCACACAAACAAACAATTTGGTAAATTCCTCAAGCTTTTAAAGAAATTACATATTAAATTACTGTTTGTTGAAGCTCTTTCGCAAATTCCAATTTACGTTAAATTTTTAAATAAGCTATTGGCAAACAAGAGGAAGATAGATGACTCATCAACCGTGGAGCTCAACGCAGTTTTCTTGGCCATTCTTCAAAATAAACTACCTAACAAACTAAAAGATCTAGGGAGTTTTACTATTTCTTGTCTCATTAGTAGTTTAAATATCAATAATGCTTTGGCTGATTTAGGGGCTAGTATTAATGTTATGCCCTATAAAATGTTTAAACAACTAGGTCTTAGGAAACCCAAACACACTAGAATGAGTATTCAATTAGCAAATAGAACCATCAAATATCCTAGAGGTGTTATTGGGGATGTGCTTGTTAAAATAGATAAATTCATATTCCCCGTTGACTTTGTTGTGTTGGACATGGATGAGGGTACCATTAATTTTAGGTCACCCCTTTTTAGCCACTGGCAGGACTATTATTGATGTTGGTATGGGTAAATTAGTACTTTGTGTAGGTGACGAAACGATTACTCTCCAGGTACGTGATTCTGTGAAAGTCTCTAGTGAGCGAGATGATATGAAACATTCTATTAATGTGAGTAACCATGTGGCTCAACTTTCTTGGCAAGAAATCTCTCGTGAAAATGTAATGGAGCCAAGTTTCAGTAAAAGTGACAGAAATGGAACGACATATGAAGAGCGAATGGTTCAAATCGATAAACTAGATGAATGGCAAGCACATGTCAAGGAGAAACCAAAAAAGACACGATAAAGAGCCAAATCGACGCCATGATGAGTATGTGAATAGATTGAACCAACTTAAGGTTGGTGACAAAGTACTGCTGGACAAAACAGATCCACGGATATCTTATTTGGAGCTCGAGTCAAATGGATCAAACCCATTTACGGTAATGGATTTCTTTCCATACAGTATAGTCGAGGAACTCATTCTGAGTTCGGCACATTTAAGGTAAACAATACTCGATTCAAACCTTATTTTGGTAATAGAAGTGATAATAAGAAAGAGGAGCTTTAGCTCCATGAACCACCATGACCACGTGAATATAAGGTAAGTTGAGCTTTGAATCTAAATAAATGCTTCTCGGGAGGCAACCCAAGTATTTAACTTCTGCTAATTCTTTCAATTCTATTGCATGCTAAATTAAAATTAAAAAAATGTTTTTGATCCACACGGCCTGGACACACGGACGTGTCCCAAGCCGTGTGCACAATAAGGGAATCGACAATGAGTTACACGGCCTGGCAACATGACCGTGTGACAAACAGGGCTTGGACACACGTGTGTGCCTCAGGTTGTGCGCATATTAAAGCAGTTGACAAAAAGTTACATGGTGTGAAAACATGGACATGTAAATCACATAGCCTGGACACATGGGCATGTCCTTTGCCGTGTGAGCCTTGGGACTAAATTTTTCCAAATTTTGAAGGTTACAAGGCTTGAGGTGGTCCACACGGGTGTCTCCTAGGTCGTGTGAGTACTGGAGCTAATTTTTCAATTTTAATTTTAAGTCAGTGAGTTACACGGGCAAGAGACACGGGCGTGTGTGAGACCGTGTGCCCAACACAGCCTTTCACACGAACGTAAGAGAAGCGAAGGATAGCACATACGGCCTGGACAAACAGAAGTTTGTGCAACATGGCCTGGACACACGATCGTGTGTGCCACATGGCCTAGACACACGGGCCTATGTGAAGACTGGACTCGATTTTTTTGTATTGCACACTGGCGTATGACACGATCGTGTGGCCCAGCATGGGTCGTTACACGATTATGTCACCCTTTCTCCCTACCTAACCATAGTCGCCGCTCTCCATAGCTCCAACATCTTTTTTGGCCACTGTCACCCCTATTCCGTCTTCGTTCGTCCCTTCTTCTTTCCCTTCCCTTCAACAATATATTCCCACTCCCTCACCATCATGCACATTCACCCACTTTCTCTCCCTTCTCCCTATTTTCAACCAACTCTGCCCCCATCCAAATCTCTACCCTTCCCTTTTGTACCCCATTGTCCTAACTTTCCCCATCTCTCAACCCCCATCGCATCCTCTGCCTTAATCGACACAACCGCCTTCTTCCCTCACTGACGAGCGAAACCCCCTCACCTCAAAACCCAAATTTTCCCTTTCCCCCCCTTCTTTCTCCTCTTTTCTTTTCACCCTTTATCTTCCTCCCCCGTCAAACACCCTTCCCATTGCTATTTGTATTCACGCTGGCCAGCCGCCCATCAACCACCACCATCAATTTTCCCCATTTCCCTTATATTTCTCTTTTCTTTGATTTTTAATTTAATTTAATTTAATTTATTTAATTTATTATCTTTATTTTTTTTCTTTCTTATGTGTTTTAGTATTGTTTTATTCTTATTATTAATGCTACCTTTATTTTTTTGTTTGTGTTATCGTTATTAACATCATTATCACTTTTATTTTTAGTTTAATAGTGTCTATTTGTGTTCTTATTAGTAGGTTCTTTTCTTTTTATCTATTGATTATTATTATTTTTCTCTTATTATTATTCTTTTTATTCTATTATTACTTTTTACTTTTCTTTTAGTAGTTGTTCAATTATTTTTCCGATCAGTGTTCAGTCTTGTGATTTTCATTTTAGTATGATTCAATTTTCGATTTGATTAAGTTTATGGTGTTGATTTTTTTTTACTTAGTTCTTATGTTGACATTTATCTATTATATATTCTTTTTAGGCACTATGACGAACACTAGAGGCAAGTCTAAGGTCACTGTCCCCGCTTCGAAAGAGCAGAAGACTCTAGGCGTGACCACTTCGTCGGGCGCTGTCGCCGATGCCCACCATCCATTCTTACAGTTTTCACAGGGTCCCTAGGAGAACCTATATCAGTAGCTCCAACAGTGTCCGTTTGGATTAGGCCGATGTATTGATTGGGCCGCTTTAGAGTATGTTTAGTTAGCTGATCGAGTCCACGCCATTATTGCTACAACTCCATGGGATTGGTTTTTCTCCATCATCGAGCACACCTACTAGGAGCTTAGTCTCGAGTTTTGTTCGAAATTCCTATTATATCAAGTGATGTTGACACACAATGAGCTGGACACTATTACTTTTAGACTTGGTGGCACGACGCGTCATATGAGTTTCTTAGAGTTCGGAGCTGTATTAGAACTCTACATTGAAGAGTTCATGCATTCCGAGGGTTTTCTTACTTTATACCAGCACATCCACTACTCGCCTTCTTTATGCTGGGCCGACATTACTGTGAGTACAATGCCCGATGATGTGAGTTGATCGAAGGCAACTTCCCTACCTCTAACCTTACGTTATATTCATGCCATCTTAGCTCACACTTTAACCGGTCAGAGGGAGAGCACCAACGTCATTAGTGCAACTGACGCTTATTTTCTTTGGAGCATGGCCACAAGGCACACCTTTGATCTTGCTTATTTCATCACCCTAACTGCCTGTCATCAGATAGAGTGAACTAGGAAGGGTCCTATCTACTTAGGCCCTTACGTGACTTGACTCACATGGCACATCGACCTCTTCAACACACCGGAGTAGTCCTCCTCCCTTTCACTAGTTTGACAGATGCCTCTGTAAGGATTATCCAGAATAAGTCACATGAGGATCATCGGGCGGCTACGTTGAGTGGATCCTCCTCAATACCGATTATCTTATTCTGACCCTCAGGATAAGCATGCAAACTTCACTAATGATGTCCCCTACCACCACGAGGATCCACCTCATTCTCCATCTTAGAGTCACTGTCCTACTACATCTGCTGCCAGCTTAGTGGATCTCTCTGAGCGGTTCACTTGCTTCGAGTAGCACTGCTCTTAGTGGTTCAACAGTATTGATGCAACCTTCCAGCTGATCTGTCAACACCTCCACATTTCTTCTTCAACATCGGTGGCTCACGAAACCGATGCCTCTGACGATGAATATCATTGATTTTTTTCTTTTTTCTATTATTTTTATGTTTATGTTTATTTTTATTTTTCGTTGTTTTATTTTTACTTTCTTAGACTTTTTTTCCTTTCGTTTATCATCTTTTAAACTATATTTTTATTTTGATGGTTGTTTCTAGTTTAGTTGTAACCTTTTAATCTTCTTCACTATTTATGTTTATTTTCTTATTAGTTTGCTCGAAATCATGCACTACATTTAGATTTACCTACAATTCCGCTTTTCACCATTCTGGCGATTTCATCCAATATTTAGGGCATTTTCAATTTTCTCCTTCTCTTATGATATTCTGTTTATACTGTGATTATATATGTTTGTACATTAAGGACAATGTATATTTTAAGTGTGGGGAGGTTATTTATTAGAAAATCCCTGAGTTATTTCTTATATTTAAGTAAATTTCTCATACTTCCATTAGAATGAATTTTTGTCAATTTGGGATTTTTGTTGATGTGTTTTGGATTAATTTGTAGATATTTATGCATTGGTTGATTTAAAATTTAATACATGAGAGAATTAAGCATCATAAGTTATTTTCAGAATAAAAAAAAATTTAAATTGTTTCCCTGAATTGAGGTATTATTTTGAAGTTTGAAATTTGCAAGTTTAACATCAAAACCATAATTTGTTGTGAGATTTTGAGCCTTTAGAGCATACATTTTTTTATGTTTGTTCTATTATTGGTTATGAATGTGTCAACTTGATTTGTTATTCTAGAACCTGCTTCGATTATACATGTCAAGACCACACCTTTGATTTGATAAACTGAGATGATAAAGGCAATTAGGTTTTAACCCACTTATCCCATAAAAAGCTTGCCTTTTGTAATTAACCCTTAGTGCACGTTGTTGAGCCTAACACACCATTTCTTGAATAACCCATTAATGTTAACCCATAACCCATTTTTTTTGTTTGTTGTGACTTTTTCTCTTTTTATTGACTTCGTTTTTGTCGAGATTTGATTTGGTTAGTTGCCTAACTATGTTCTTCTATTTGATGTACTGAATTATTTCTTCTTGTTCTCATAAGAAAAAGAAAAAAATGAAAAAATATTTATTTATCGATTATTATTTAGTTCTATGTTGATTGAGCTTGAACAGTTAAATTTATATTTTGAGAAGAAGCTCGTTTTCGTTCTTAAATTCTTTTAATTGATGCACTTGTTTTTAATTCAGCAATTGTTTGTTTTTTCTAGTTTGGTAATTTATAAACTCGATCTTGATTATAACTAATTTTTATAGCCTTTCTCCACACCCTTAACCTAAGCCTTATTACAACCTATTAAACACCTTTTGATTGGTGTGTCATATCATTTTATAGTGTTGGAGATTTGATTTTCAAGCAAGCCTATGGTAATGACATTTCTTGTTTGACTGTTGAGTGCTTATTCTTGAATCTTAAAAATTTTGAGTGATTTGAGTGAATATTTAGTGAGGATGTCAATTCTTGTTGATTTTGAATTAAAGGTAAATACTTAGATAAGGGGAGACACCTATGTTTTTGTGCTTTAAAAACTTTCGACTTGGATTGTTTATATCTTTAGTGCCTTTTTAGTTGAATTGTCAATGCATTATTATTTGTGAATTATTTCAAAACATTATTGATTAGAATTATAAGTTGAGAAAGATTAAATTTAATGTGAGTTGAGGATTTTGCTTAAGGACAAGGAAATGCATAAGTGTGGGAATATTTGATAAATGATAAAACTAACATATTTTAATACCATTCTTAATGCATTTTTGGATAATTATTTATGAAAATTAGGGAATTTGATGATCCTAATCCTTTTAATTCATATTCTTATACTTAGATGAGCATTTGGGAGAAAAATGAGCGAAAATTAGAGAAAAAGAGCAGATTTCAAGAGCCACACGAGCTGGACACACACCTATGTGCTAGCCGATGTCGATTTTGCAACTTGCTTCCCAAACACGCGGAGAAAATCAATTTTTAGGCTTTTTGAGTATTCTAAAGTCTATAAATACCAAATAGAAGAGATATGGGGGCTATTAGAGAATATCAAGAAAACGACTCAAAGAACGCCATTGGAGCCACTTCTAAAGCAGATTTTCATCAAGATCGAAGACCTCCTTTTAATTTCTTTTGAAGTTTTTCCGAGTTTCTTTGTTTCTTGTGGTTTTTCAGACATTAAGATGTTTTTATTCAGAATTATGAACTAATTCCCTAGATACCTAGGGAGGATGAAATCTATGACGAATTATATTATTTAATTTTTGTTTTACATGATAAATACTTGATTCTTGTTCTCAATTGAGTGGAGTTACATGCAATCCTAGAAATAGGATGACATAAATCTATCGGATTAGAGTCAAATCTAATAGGGGAATCCATAGATCAAGTTAATGCGACAATAGAGGTTTTAATTAGAAAGATATTTCAATTAATCAACCTAGAGTCAGTTGTTCTTACTCTTGAAAGAGATATTAGCATAATTTAGGGATTTCTATGAATCAAGACATTAAGTGAATTAATCATTTAAATCAGATTAATAATATTAGAATGAGTGTGTCTCTCCTCCTTAGCCAATTTTTGCTATTTTAGGCTAAAAGCTTATGAATTTTCGTTGCCAAATTTACAACTACACGAGCCTTGGATAATTGGTGGACTGGGTGGAAAAAGACTACCTTTTTTGTCCAATTTTGTCCCACTGACAATATTGGTGTCGCGATATCTAGAAAGACGGATATCGTGATACCCAAAGTGGATATTGTGATACCTTGAGCTATGTTGAGCCTTGGGGTCTTCTTGGAAGGGTGGATATCGTGATATTCGAAGTGAATTTCGCGATACCACTGAAAGGTGCTTCCAATCTTCCATATTGTTGGAGGAATTGCGATTCCACGGTGTGGATATCGCAATACCCTTTCCTTTGGTGCGATTCTAAATTGCAATACCCTTTCCTTTGGTGCCATTATAACTCATTTTCAACCTCCAACATGTCCCGAAACCACTCAATCACAAGTTAGGCCCCCCAATGACACTCTTGATCAAATTAGGTCACAAAATGAACAAAAACAAGACATTTTCACTTATTAACTTAAAATCTAAAATTTACAAAAAAACTAAGCAAAAGATGCTATTTTGCTCAAGAATAAGCTCCTTAAGTATATTGGGAAAGCCTAATTTGCCACATCAATTTGTGGCAAATCAAACTCCCCCACACTTAACTCTTTGCTTGCCCTCAAGTAAACATACCAAACATGCAAAAGAAAAGATGACTCTTGGTCTAAATTAGACAATTAAGTTACATAGCGATAAAACATCAAATTCGTACAAGAACTACATCACATGCAACTTAAGAATGATATCTAGCTAACTTATTTATTCCTAATACAAACATAATTAGTTTACTAAGTTAAAATGTCAATAGATGTAGAGGCAATGTAAATGAACATATGCAGAAGTGTTATCCATCAAAACAAATTATGCGTATCACTTATAGATATTTAAAAATAACTAGTCATGTTTGTTCAAACAAATGCAAGCTATTTATGAATTATTATGTTGGTAACTTATTCGGGTCCCAAAGATCTTCTAGGCTTGTAACATTTTGAGGCTTAGGACGGTTTGGATTCAAAAAATAAATACTCAAAATGGGTTCAAGCACTAGAAACAATTAAACACATGACATTGTTCCTTGCTTGTCCCTAATTTATTTACAAGCTCACCTCGTTATTTCTCCTTCTCTCGCCTACCTTATTTCTCTAAAATTTTAAAAGGTATTACATGAGATTAGTACATACAAAATTTATAAATTTGAATTGAAAGATTTTCATTTTTGAGCTTAATTTTGATTTAGCTCTCCTTTTCTTTGTTTTCCACTCATTTGTTCACTTTTTTTAATGTACTAATTCATGTAATTCCTTCATTTTCTTTTTTTGCACACAAAGCTACCATAATGTTTCTACCTATCCCTCAATGTCTATAACCTAATGTCCATTACATAGCACATTTAAAGAATGAGATAGAAAAGGATTGAGGCTCGAGGCTTTGATATCAAGGCTTACAAGAAAAGGGTACTTAAGGCTGAAAGATATAAGAACTAAGCGTAAATAGCAACAGGTAAGCTTTTATGCTCTAGGCTATTTCAAACAATGCCTAAAGTCTTTCCTGAATTAATCATCTAGCAACAATTCTTTCTAGCATACATGTACTTTAACGAATAATTAGCAATTCAAACTATTTATCTACAAGGATCTGTATAGTTTATTCATCGTATGGTACACTTTATACATTTTCATTTCAGATATTACATCTAGTATATTATATACATTAACTAATTGAACTAATTAGTTTACAGTTAAGAATAGAAAATTATCTAGTATCATTCAAAATTTACAAGTTTGGCAATTCTATTTACTTATTCAATATATAAAACTAGTGACTTATTACCTAATCATCGCCCAAGCACCAAACAATTACACAAAATAAAAAAAACAAAAAATATTTTTGGGATTTTTGAATAATTGAAAAATAATTGAAAAATAATTTTTGAATTTTTTGAGAAAGGAAAAAAAGTTAAAATAAACATACAACTAACATAAAAGCAAGAAAAATAAAACACATAACACTATGTGCACCCCTATACTTGACTACATATTATCCCCAATGTGTCCCAAATAAAAGATAGAAGGTTACTAGACTTCTCTAGAATAGAGCATCAGACTAGCTCAGGGGTCCACCTCCTCGTTGAAGCTCGCAATGTTGTATAGTCTTTCAGGTAATTCATTGCACATAAGTCAAACACATAAAAAACAAAAATAATCAAAAAATAAGAAATAGAAAAATAGAAAATAAGTTCCAAAAGCAATATAGTGTAATAGTTAACATGCCACACAAATGAATCAAAATGAAATTAAATTTTTGAAAGCATGAAACTATGGCCAAGCTCCTCATGGATTCTCACTCAATCATGTTATTAACTTGTCTTTTCCCTTCACGGTCAGCCTTGCGGAAGACATCTCAGGTCAATTACTTGGCTAATGAATGATGGACCTCCCTATGGGTCATTGTGTAGACGAGAAAGCTCCCTCGAATTTGACGTGATATGATGTGAAATTGTCATCCTTCGTTGCCTTGTCATCCTCTTCTTCTTTAATTTCCTCTTCTTGTTCCACCCCGACTGTATTGCCCTTCGATGAATCGCTCAATCGTTCCAGCCATTGTAATCTCTACACCCCTAACTTGTTAGGAAAGTGCCCATGAATGGTTTCATGGCCTCCAGTAATTTTGTTGTAGCACACATCTTTTCCCGTCCTACATCCCCATTGCGTAGGCTCATTATCGGTCTTTTTTGCGCTTTTCTTCTTCACCGCTGAAGGTACTTCCATTTTTTATTTACATTACTGATTCTTTTCTTGTATTTGCTTATTGTGCAACTCTTGGAACTATTGGAGTGGGGTATCTCCAATAATGCTCATAGTCGGACGATGAGATTGCTCAGTGGTTCCCATCACCACTCCAGCTTGACGACACAAGTTAGTGATTGGATGAGCAAAATAGATTTCAACCTTCATACTTGATATACACTTTTTTTTCTCCTTGTTTATCCACCTCTCAAGGCTAACTCTCTTTCGCTACAAAATGTAGTACAACAAAGCAGCTCAAAAGACATTAATGGTATTAGTGTTAAGCAGTTGTAAGATAAAAGTACATATAAATTGCATCCATATCATAGCGATGAAAAATATGATAGCTTGTTTAAAAGATAGGAGGTAATTATTATACCCCTCAGGCTTCCATTCACCCCTACTCGCTATTGATAATGCTAAAATGCCGTCCATATCAACATTAGTAAACCTTTCGAGGTCCAAAGAGGAAAACTCATCACTAACGTAATATGACAAACCATAATAATCACTAATTGCTTGAGGGGAGATATCGACTTTCATGTGTCGAACATACCCCTTGTTATTTTTAGAAAATTTTAAATTAGAGTAAAACTCCAAAACTACTGGTATTACTGTAGGTGTAGTTAGCACTCTAGCAAGATTCATCCATCGATGAAAATGAACCAAATCCTAAATTTATTTGCAATCCGAGGCAGAAGGGTCGAAGTCTCTTTCAAGGATAAAATTATTTTCTTTAATGTTTGAGAAATAGGCTTTGGCCTCTTTCGCCTTAAACTTATCCGGAACATACTTCGAAATTAGAGGTGGTTCAGGTTGGGATTTTGCTCATTTTTTCATTTTAAGAGGCATGTTTATCAACATTTAAACAAAACTAACTATCAAGTATGTACTAAACAACTAACCCACAACCAATCAACACTAAAACCAAAATAAGATAACAAAAATAATAAAAACTAAAAAAATAGAAAATGCAAAAAAAGGAAAAAAGAGGAAACTTGAATTGTGGTAGTTGCAATGGATTTATTGTGTGAGGCAACAAAGTTCTGTGTTTCCCAATCTAGAAGAGTAAAATACCTGTAAAAGAAAAAAACCAACTGAAGATAAAGCAAAAAGAAAAGAGAAATTGCAAAGAAAAATAGAGAAGATTGAAAGTCAGATTGAGAGAAAATAAAGAGGGGAAAGTGTTTTAGAAATTTAAGGTTGAACATTTAGGGAAAATGAAGAGAATAGGGTGTTTTGGAGGTGTTTGGAGGCTTAAAAGCCTCCAAAACACGTGGATTGCGATACCTAAAATTGGATATCGTGATACCCAGAGTTGGATATCACGATATCCCATTTTTTAGGACATTTCACATTCCATTCTGTTTGAGGTGTTGCGATACCGTGGGTTGGGTATCACGATACCACTGTGTAAAACAAAAATTTTGACTTTTAAAATTCTAGGGGTATCGCAATACCAGGAGTTTGGTATCATGATACCAAAAAGCTTTTTGACCCCATATTGAAACTATTCTAGAAATTGCAATATCCCCTATTGGGTATTGCGATTTCACTGAACAATCCCCAAAAACTTTTACAAGATTATAAAATTTTCTTCTCAATCATCAAAATTATATCCTAACAATTCTAAAAGGCAAAAAAATACTAATTAAAATCCTACACTACATGCAAAAACACTTAGAGTCCATGCTCAAAACATTTAATTATTTACAAATTTTTGGGATTCCTTGTCACATACAACAAATTAAAAATGAAACTTAGGGCAGTAAATCACACACCCGAAATGTTGATTCATCAATGTCCTCAGCACTTGGATAAGCCTCTTGTTCAATGTGCGACTGAGGCCTCCTGAGAATCGTAAGGTCTTCCTCATCCTCATTTGCTTCCAGATTCTCTTGCATGGCGAAAGAACACTTGAAAAACTACACCATTCCATAAAAGTTGCAAATTTGTTATCACGATAAGGTCTCATCTCCACTACTTGACACTCATATCCTTGTAATGGAAACATCTCTTTAGACTTAGGTTTAGGCTCAACACATTTGAAAACTTTGATTTCTCCCTTGATGTCCACCTTCTTACATCTATAGTAGCTATAGATGTGGCCAAGAAAAGTCTCCCTAAGAGAATAGGAATTTTGAGATCTTCCTTGAAATCCAGCATGATAAAGCCAATGGGAAAAATAATTTGCCTAACCCTTACTAACACGTCCTCAAGGACTCTCTTAGGACGTACTAAAGATTGGCCGGCTAATTGCAAGGTGACTGTCGTTTCCTTAAGCTCCCCCAAACCTAACCTCCTATAGATGGACAATGACATGAGGTTAATTCTTGCCCCTAGGACACATAGGGCTTTCTTGAAACTAATTTCGTGTCACATCTCGAAAATCGGGTTAGTAGAATTGGGTATTAGGTTGTGGGCTTAAGAGAAAAATTGTGTTTAATATCATAAAAATTAAAATAGGATAAAATAATTAAGTAAATAATAACGATAATAATAAAATATTAAAATGATTGTTGGGTCTAAAATTAGGTGGTGAAAATTAGCATTTGGTGATCGGTTATTGAATAACTTAAAACGGATTTAAAAAATAAAATCGGGTTTGAAAATAATTGAGAAAAATGTGTTCTAATTAAACTAAGGACTGATTTTAAAAACAAGGGAAAACATTGAGTCTTTAAAAGGCAATTTTCCCTTTTAAAAAAAACTATTCATCTTCCTTGCGTCTTTAAACAACCTATCTCCTTCCTTCCCATTTAGCTTTTCATTCAAAATTTTCCCCAAGTTCAAATTTGATGTTTTCGCTCAAAACTAACTCAACCTTTGTGATTTTTGAGCTATCCAAACACCTCAGTACTTTCCAATTTTAAAGAAAAATCATTAAATCTTCATCAAATTCGTCATTATTCTTCTCATGTTCAACTTCGAATTAGCTCAATGGAATGATAGAAATGTGCAAGTTTACACAATCGCAACAAGTAATAAAGTGACAAGTAAATGTCGAGTTATCGTACCCACAAGGGCTGTGCAAAAAAAAAATTTGAAATACAATTAAAAACACTTTGGTGATTAAAAATATATTGATTTTCAAGAAGTGGTTAAAAACTAAAATTTAATTAAGTAAAATTAAATAAAAATAAAAGTTCCAATGCTCGATTTTAAAAGATGATTTTAATAAAGATGACATAATTCTGTTAGATTAATTACATTTCTTGATGATTTTTATCAAGATGACTAAAACAATGTTCAAGTTGTTATGAATAAATTCACAAATCACTTGGTAATTTGTTAACTACTTACTAAATTAACTAATCTCTTGAACATATCACTATTCCAATTCAAAAAATTAATCAATTTAAATGAGCAAGTAAAAGATTAAGTGAGGTAACAATATATTCCTACATTGAAACAGTTTAAGCACAATTATCTTACAAGTTATGCAAGGCTAATGTACCGTCAGTTACCTTAGAAGATTAAACATACACTGATTAAGTATTGTATTAATTAATTACAATTTCAACACGATTAACAATTAATTCATTAGTTACCTTACAATTGTAATGTAAGAATAATATAATCATGATTTTACTTAATCAAACATTTTACCAAGACCTATAACAACACAAACATAATTTTAATAACTTCAGTGGATGAAATGCGATCAACCTAACATGAATTAAATTTAAGCCACGTTAATTAAATTTAGAATAAAAACATAAAAAATATTCATAGACATGTTCATAACAAAAACAATAAAAATTAAAGGATAGGGAACTAGAATCAAATCCGGCGTTTCTCCGAAGCTTGACTAGTTTGCTCCACTCCTCCTTCTCCGATTGTTCTTGTTGAACTGAGGATTCTATGAGCACTTGAATGCTCTACCAATGGTGGTTGAAGGGCTCTTTTCTAAGAGGGGAAATTGACAAGGGAATGGAGGGGGAAAATGGGAAGCAAAGGAAGGTTTGGAAGAGAAAAAAAGAGAGAGAAGTGAGGAATGAAAGGTGTGTGAGGTGTGTTTCAGATGAGCAGCCAAGGGGTGTATTTATAGGTTGGGTAGGCTGCTAAACATATAAAAAAAATCAGCAGCCATTAACCCTCCCATGGCCAGCCACACATGTGGCAAGTTTGAAGCTTTCAAACTTGCTAAATTTAGCTAGGGGCAAATCTACAAAAGCTGGATAAGTGGAAAGGTTTGAATGAAATTTCAAGGAAACTTCAAGGGTTGTTTTGAAAGAAAAATAATAAACTAAATATGCTGATTGAGTCATCATGTGGAATGGTTTTGGGCAGCCCTTTTGCTTGGTTGGATCAGTCTTCTCGGTTCAGCACAACTGGGCCTCCTTTAATAATTTAATTAATAATAATTATTTAACCCAAAATAAATTGGATTAAAATTAAAATTAATTATATTATGATTTAATATTCATAATTTGGACCGTCTTAGGCTAAAAAATTAATTCATCTCGATAATTCAAAAATCGCTTCTCGGTTTTGCGCTTCTAGTGGTGCTGCCGAGCCAATTTTCGCCCTTTGTGCGAATCTGTTGAAAATAAATAAAAATAATCAAAATTTATTATAAAATTAATTAAAATTAAATATGTTAATAATTTAAGTACAATTTAATTATTTTATAATTATATTATATTTTTCGATAAGAATTATACTGAATCTACATGAATTTGAGTTAAAAAGGGCATGAAAAATTATATATACTTTTATATTTCCACACCCCCAAACTTAATTCATTGCTCGTCCGAATTAATGCAGAAATTGAAAAGAATTTCGTGGAAGCGAGATTTGAGTGGTTAAACACCTTTTTAGACAAAACTAGTTAAGTTTTCAGTATAAAGGTTAAAAGGCTTTGATCGATGATTTTGGAATGACTTAAGGTGTTTGTTGCTGTTTGTAATGCCCTTGTAATGTGTTTGAAGCAATGGTTGCTAAGGTGAGTGGTTTGATATACTGCGTTTAAACTCCAATACGTAGGCTAAGGTAACATATGCAAATACCTTGCTTAATTAATATGCGAACATTGATTTCTCATGGTACAAACCATTGAAATTTTGTTTGAGTGTAGGCTATGCATGCTGTACGATTTTAATGAGCCAAATGCATGAATTTAAAACATGCATGTAGTTATGGGAATAAAATAGGCAAGTCATAGCTATAAACCATGTACTTGACATGATTAGTGTGTGTGAATTGTGCATTTAACTATTGTGTATATGTGTGTGAGCATAATATTAAAGGCGAGCTAATGTTCTAAAAAGGCATGTGTATATAATATATATGCATGGGTGATTATATATATAATATATATATGCATGGATGGGTCTTGTTTTATGTAATATATATATGTATATGGGTTTTGTAATGCTTGCGAACTAATAATAAAAAAATAAATAATGTGAACTCTTATAACATGCAAATTTTACTAATAATGTACATCTATGCATGCACAAACCAATATGTGAATTATGAGCTCTACGGTAATGCAGGCTCTAATTAGTGCAAAATTATATTCTCATGAAATGCTAGGTGCGAGCTCAACTGCAGTGCGAGCCAATTATATTTGTGTACTGTGTTATGTTGTGAACCAAGTTAACTTGGCGAATTATATTATTATGGAAAACTGTGTTAATCTAGTGATCTGTATTAATATGGTGAACTGTATTAATTTTCCAAACCGTGTATTATAAGATTTTGAGTTGTATGTAAGCTAAGCTATTGCGTACCCTATGCTAAATAAAATATGCGAACAATGACTTATGTGAGCTATGTCATGAATGATATGTGAACTATGTTATGTGTGCAATATATGTTGCATGAAAGTTAAATTATTTGCAAACCATCCTCTATCGCGAATTGTGAATTACGAACTGTGTTTATAACGTGCGAGTTCTGCTTAATTACGAGTCATATTATACCGAATATTGTTAATGTGTTGAAGAGATATTTTGGCATTATGACCTTATGGTACCACTGGATATAGTTGGCATGTCATAATATTGTGAGTACTTATCCTCATTATTGCGATGGGGCATTCTGCCTGAAGATAGAGTTGGAGAGATAAGGGAATGTCGAGCATAGCGCCATTCAACGGAGACAGTGCAGAGCTCTATGAGTCAAAAGTGTTGAAGAGTGTGAGCATTCGTGCTACACTTATATCAGAGACAGCGTAGGGCTTTTTGAGTCCAAAAGTGATATGTTATAAAGAGGTCCGTTTATCCAATGTGTGGTGATAGAGTCCTCTTATAGATGGTGATAGAGTCCCCTATATGTTTCATAGTCACAAAAATGCCAATTTATCATTGTTTGAGATATAGAAGTTATGATGTGGTACGTAACACCCCTAACCTGTATCTGCCGTTGGAATAAGGTTACGGAGCATTATCGGAGTTTACATTTTAAAACTATCAAAAATTTTAAAACATTTAATTCATATCATCAATCACAGCAAAACCAATCAATAGCATACATATTTCCCTTATACAATCCCTCAAGGCCCTAAAAATACATTAAAAGCAAATCGGGACTAAATCAGAAACATATAGAAATTTTAGGGACAAGATGAAAATTTACCAACTGTAGGGGTCACATGGCCGTGTGGCCAGGCCATGTAACTCGCACGGCCAAGAGACACGCCCGTGTCTTAGGCTGTGTAGGCATTCGAAATAGGGACACACGGCTATGTCCCAGTCCGTGACCGTTCCCGTGTAACTCACTGACTTGGATCACACGACCAAACCACACGCCCATGCGTAAAACCTGATACACGGCTGAGATATACGCCCCTGTCTCTGCCCGTGTGGACGAAAATAGGCTATTTTACAAGCCACATGTACCTATAATCCCTTTTGCACATATACATAAGCCTTCAAAAGGCACCAAAATCATTCATAATCAAACCAAACACATATGGTATAATAACATCCAACCAATATACTCAAAGGCACCTCAAATGATAACATTAAAACATGTATAACCATGTACTCAATTGGGCCAAAATACTAGATTAACTTTTATGTAAGTTTGCATTATTACACAACATGTAAATCACTTACCAAAACATACCATTTGGTACCAATTGAACCACATAATCATTAGCATCAACTACATATATGCTTACTATGGCAAAACACCAATTCATAACAAGTTATATGTCATATCTAATATGCACATTCAACTACTTTTCTATCTACCATCATTCAACAATAACAAATCATATATCAACCATTACAAGGCTACTTATATACACTTTATAATATATATCATTTTACCAACACAAGACCAAAATGCAAACTAGCCAAATGGTCATATCCACAACCAAAACAAATAGGCTAACATTAGCCAAAAAACCTGTACATGCCATTATAACCTTGACCAAGACATCAACATCTACCAGTATAATCACTGGATAGTGTGATAAATCTCTGACGAGCTTCCAACCCGATCGAGCTACCGATAGTTTGAAAAGTAAAGAAAAATAGCTACGTATGAATTCTTAGTAAGCTCGTATAAAATTTAATCATATCTAATCATTTCAAATATGAAATCTATACAATTCAAGAATAATCATGTACCAATACCACACGATTCTTGAAACCAAATTCAACAATTCACAAATTGAATAATTCCACAAAATTACTTATACCTATCATCCCTAACAAAGTAGGATTTTATAAAAACTTTAAGTCTCTTTCAATTTTCTTCCTTTAGTTTGCATGTCATTACTTTCCATTACATTTACTTTCTTTAGCTTAATTAACATCATCAATTCAACTCATCATTCCCTTTTTCATCACTCATTTCATATGCATAATACACAAGAAACAAGCATATCATCAACTATAGCCACAAGCTAGTGCATTTAAACATAGCTCTTTTAGAATTAATCACATGATAAACCATTTCATAAGAATTTTCATAATTTAAACCTTACCATTTTTTCATGAGTACAAGCATATTTTCATTTGAGTACTTACCATTTCAATACGACTTATAAGTAAACATAATACCATTCAACCAATAGCTTGGCACTTGCCTAAGCATCAAATAGTAACACATGTTAGCGTACTTGAACATATTTCATATAAATTCAACATTTATAACCTTATTTTCTCAACATGTCACACTTGAGTTGATTACTCATCTCAACTTACATAATTACCATGTATCAACATATCAAAGATATTCATATATGTACATGTCATGATACATATCATTATCTTATCGTTTCATTATATATATCATCCATTTCAATATATTAATATATCATGTACCATCATTTCCATGTATTTCATGTATATACATGTATTAGTTCGTATTGAACTCATATCATCTCGTAACAGCACATTTCTCGTTGAACTACTTAGAATAATATCAGATACGCGGGAAATCTTGCACACTATGTGCCAACACGTGGTCAATACCATCTCTATCTCATATCTCATATAGATGCTCACTCTTGAGCTATCACTGAGTTTGCTCACACAAGCTGACGGTCAAGACGTAACTACACGGTGCTGCTCCACAAGCTGACGAGTAACCGCAACACATGCCAAAAAACTCAGCCACCGGTAGAACGTACGGGACCAGCACCCAAAATATGGTAACCTCTAATGACATGTCATTTGTATCCTTAATATTCCTCAGGTTCAAACGGGACTCAATAGTCGTCGTGTGTCGTTGAATTCCCTCATTTCATTATAAGCCAATTTGTATAATAACATATATATCGATTCATTTTAAATAAAATTTCATATAATAACATTCAATTTAATCAACAATATACATAGTATAGTTCATACGAACTTACCTAGATAAATTGTAGAAATACCAAAGTTTAGGGGCATTTTTGTAATTTTTTATTTTCCTTGATTTTCCACTCGATCTTGATCTAAATTAATAGTTTCATCCAATATATTAATTTAGACAATAAAATAATTCATTTCATACAATTTGGTCATTTTTGACATTTTTACAACATAGCCTTAAGGTTTTACTTTTATTCAATTTAGTCTCTGAACCCAAAACATGCAAATTAACCATTTTTACCCAAAATTTAGCTTACCTGAATGTTCATGGTATCCAAAAAAGTCCGTTCATGCAACAATTTCACATTAAATCATTGTACTTTTATTAATTTGACAAATTAGTCCCTAATCAAAAAATTCATCAAAATCACTTAACAAAATACTTATAAATATAAATCAACATTCCAAATTCATCATTTAACATCAAAAATCACAAGATTCATCAATGAAAACATTCAAAATTTTTAACAGTTTCAGAATCGAAGGTACGGGCTAGTTGGACCTAGTTGCAACAATCTTAAAAACATAAAAATTATTAGAAATGGTTAGGAATATCACCTACATGCAACATTTGAAGGTTGGTCAAATGCTCCTTGCTCCAAAAATGGAGTTCTCATGGTTGAAGAAGAAAGACATAAGCAAAATAGGGTTTTGCTTTTCTTTTTATTAATTTATTACTTATTAACCTTTTTTATTCATTATTTTCATAATATAACAACATATAGAACTTTAAAATTAAAAGAAATTAAAGCATCCACCATCCCACTATTTTAAGGATGGTTTATTTATCCATTAAGGCCATCCAATTATAATTCTTTAAACAATTTAACACCTTTAAACTAATAGCGATTGATTTTTTCAACTTTTATAATTTAGTCCTTTTTAATTAATTAACTATCGAAACGATAAAATTTTTCAACAAAACTTTAATATCACCTTAATTACACTCTGTAAATATTTATAAAAATATTTATGGCTCATTTTATAGAAAATGAGGTCCCGATACCTCAATTTCTAAAACCACTTGACCTTAGGGTCATACCACATGAACTTAATAAATCACTTATAAAACAAAAATCACAATATCAAAAACCTTTTTAACATCACAATTAAATCATAAATATTAAATATAATATTTACAAACTTGTCAAATTTGGTGGCTCTGAAACCACTGTTTCTGACACCATTGAAAAATGAGTTATTACATGGTATGAATGAATTATTATATTAAATGAATTGGTATAGTTTATGAACTGTTATTTTATGTGAACTGCCTATTCTATGTGAACCGTTTAATTCTATGAACTGTTATCTTGTGCGAGCTGTGATAAAAGGTGAATCATTTAAGTATGCGTATTTCACCTAACTTGACTGATGTGTTTATTTATGGTGTATTTGAGCACTCACTGAGCTTTTATAAGCTCACCCACTCTTTTATAAAATTGCAGTGATTTAGCTTGTGAAGAGGTGGGGAAGTGAGCCATCCAAGTGATCCATAATGAGGTTATTCCTTGGTAAGTTGATGTGTTCCCAAATCCAATTGTGGAAGGCAATGTGAGACCAAATAGTAGTATTTAGAATTAGACTTTTTTATAATCGTTGGGTTGTAATTGGACATTATTGGCTCTTTAATTGGTTTGATTTTAAACTTTTATTACTGCTTCATATAAATGATTGAATGGTAGATTGTGAATGCTTGATTGGTATGAGTAATTGTTCGACTAACTTGTAAGTGCAGGTTGGAGAGCCACTGGTTATCGAAGTAAGTCTTATATGTTCTATGTGTGATTTAGAAATCAATCATGGGCATAATTTGCATGGAATGTAAAATTGGACAAATTACATAAATAGTAGGTGGCTTGTGAACTAATTAAAATTGGACAAATTATGTGTGATTTTATGAAGAGACGTATGATATTTTAATGAATTTTCCTAAACAATATTTAAACGTATTATTCTACTATACTATTTTCAATCATGTGAAATGGAATTTTTCAACTATTTATCATATTACGATTTAAATCTAAACGAATGTTTTTAAATAAATTTTTTTCCAAAGTCCTTACTAAAACAACCTTTTAAACTTATTGCATGCATGTATGTTAACTGGAGTTTTCAAAGTAAATGTCTACTAAATATTAAATTGTGAATTAGTCTTGTTGTTGATTGTTGATTAGAGTAGCGAAGCGAAGCAAAAGCATGACTTTAGGACTTCACATATTTAAATGAATAATTGTATGAGGTTTGATTGGTTGAATGTTGTGTTTTGTGGTGTTTGGACGGAAAGTCACTTCAATGGCTAATTTGATGTTTGGTCGGACCATCCTGTTCGGGTTTGAGGTGCCACACTCTGCCTATCTTTATTGGCATGGTGAGCTACTGGTACGTGATATTCATGATAGGTTTTAAATATTTATGAATGAATCGTTCTTGAGACTAACTTATTATCACGATTAAGGCAAGTGTACCTCTCGAACAGTAGTATAGTTCAGCAAGACGGATTGTCGAACCCAAAGGAACCACGAGTACTAGTATTTACTTCCTTTTTATTATCTAGCCTAAAAATTAAGAGGTTTGGTTATCTAAACTAATTACTAAACTAAGAATACACAGAAAGAAAATTTGGGAAAATACTTTTGGGAAAATTCGATTGATTAGGACAATACCTAAGGAAAAATCCACCTAGACTTCACTTGTTATTTGACTTTGAATCAGACAATTTATTCATTTGACTTGATCCGTAGAAATCCCTAAGTTATATTATTATCTCTCTCGAAACTAATAACGTCTAACCTTAGGTTGAATAATTCGAATCTCTTTCTAATTAACACCCTAGAATTGCATTAACTCGATCTATGGATTACCTTATTAGGTTTCACCCTAATCCAAAAAAATCTTGTCACCCTATCTCTAGGCGAACAATCAACTCCGTTTAATTATGACAATTTTACTCTTAGACAGGGTCTATTCCTCCTCTGAATAAGAGCTTAGCTTGAATCAATATCCTGGAATATTAAAACAAGAATTAATAACCATAATTAAGAACAAGTCAAATATTTATCATACAATTCAGATAATAATAACAAGATCTGTCTTAGGTTTTATTCCCCTTAGATATTTAGGGGGTTTAGTTCATACTTATGAAAGAAAACATCTCAAAAGCATAAAGATAACAAAACATAAGAAAACCCAAAACTCCTGAAGGAACTTAAAGGGAGATCTTCAGTCTTGATGATGAATCCGGCTTCTGAGATGGATCAATCAGCTTTCCTTGAGTAATTCGTTGCTTCCTACTCTGCATCCCCTTCCTAAGTGCCTCCTCAGGTGTTTAAATAGGCTTTAGAATGCCTAGGAGCCCTTAAAATTGGCCTTTTTCGAATAGGGTTATACTTGGGCTTGGCAGGGACACGCCCGTGTGACATGCCCGTGTGCGATTACTTCAGCCCATGGTCAAGGCTGTTGAATAGGCACGGGCATGTAGTCTACCTGTGTAAGTCGTGCTTCAATACTGCCAAAGGGACACGGCGTGGGACACGCCCGTGTGAGGAAGTCCAGGCTGTGTTGATTTCCCATGTGGGTCCATTTTCTCCGGTTTCAGCCCGTTTCTTGCTCTTTTTTACTCTCCTATGCTCACCTAAGAATAAAACATGAAATTAAAGAATTAGGAGCATCAAATTCACCAAATCTAAGGAGAAATCATCCATAAATGTGTTAAGCATGGGATAAAAATATGTATAAATTACGGTTTATCAAATACCCCCACAGTTAAGCGTTTGCTTATCCTCAAGCAAAATCCTCGACTCACAATCTAAATAAGTTCTTCTCAATTTATAATCCCTATCAATAATATCTCAAAATAATCCATAAGTATTCATACATTTAAAATTCAACTAAAAGTACATCAAAGTTTCAAACATTCCAAGTTGAGCATTTTATCACGAAAACATAGGTTTCTCCCCTTATCTAAGTCATTACCTTTGACCCAAATATCATAGAGTTTAACATCCTCATTAAAGTTTCACTCAAATCAGTTAAGGTGTTTAAGGACATCAATTAAAGCACTCATTAGTCAATATGAAAAGCTATTGTCATAGGCTTGCTTGAAAATCAAATCTCCACCACTATAAATTGAGGCAATACATCAATCAAAAAGGTCTTTTAGAGGGTTGTAATGTGGCTTTGGTTAGGGGGTGTGGTCACAAGCTGAAAGAAAATGTTAGAATCGAGATTGAATTGAAAAATTACCTAGCTAGAAAAATAACCAGTCATCAGTTGAATACAAGTGAGCTTCTTCTCATAATATGGAATTAACACTCAAGCTCAAAAATGACGAATTACTACTAATATGTATTGAAGTAAAATTTTTTAATTTTTTAAGAACAAGTCAAATACATATAAGAACAAAACATAGCTAAGCAATTAGTTCAAATCAAATCTCGACAAAAATAGGGATCAAATTAGGGGCTTCAACAATAATGGGTTAGGGGTTAATATTGAGGGTAAATCAATTAATGGCTTGTTAGGCTCAAAGGGGTTCACTAAGGGTCAATTATGAAGATAGGCTTTTGTAGAGTGAGTGGGTTAAACCTAAGTGCCTTTCTCATCTTGACATATCAAATCAAATGGTGTGGTCTTGACATGCATAATCAAGCAAGTTCTAGAATAACAAATCAATACTGACGCACTCATAATAAGAGTGACCATGAAAGAAATAAAATATGCTCTAAAGGCTCAAGATCTCACAAAGATTATGGCTTTTTGATGTTTGAACTTGTAAATTTCAACTCAAGATAATACCTAAACTTAGGGAAACAACCTAAAAGTTTTTTAATTCTTCAAAAATCAACTTATCATGCTTGATTCCCTAATGTCTTAAAGTTTAAACAATCAATGCATAATTGCCTATGTTTTAATCCAAGACATATCAATAAAAATCATAAATTAATTAAAATTCATTCTAATAGTGATATGAGTAATTCACGTGAGAATAAGACAAAATTCAGGGATTTCTAATGATGATATAAAAGATCCCCCCACACTTAAGATGTACATTGCCCTCAATGTACAAAGATAGATATATTGAAAAAGATAGATATATAATCATAAGATAGGGAGAGAAGTGAAACTTCCTGAATGATGAATGAACTCCTTGAATTGGAGTTATGAAGAATAATCGGCCAAAGCAATGATGAGGGTGGAGGAGGATACTCCGGTGGTAGTAGAGGTTCATTAGTCCATAATTCCTGTGCCAAAAGAATATTATATCTGGTGGTAGCTATGGTCGTGGTCGAGCAGGACATGGCAGTCGTGGAGAACCTTTCCCAGTGGAGTTTGTAGTTCCTATGCAATGATGAGCCGTGGAGCTCTTTATAACTGTGATAGAATCAAGAACTTTTTAGGGAATATAATGAAGCACAATTACTCGTAATGAAATGGCCAAAACTATAAATTATTCAATAAAAATCATAAAAACTAAAATTAAAATAATATTAAAGGAAAATGAAATAAAAAGTACTTAATTAAGATAAATAAAGATAAAAGTGAAAATAAAAAAATAAAAAATAAAAATTTTTTAAACATCGTCATCGCCAGATGGTTCGCGAGGTAGTGGTGGCGATGAGATGTGGAAGTGCTGACAAATCTGATGTAGAGTCACATCAATGTGATCAAAATGCTAAAAACATTACTGCTGAAATCTTGTAAGGCGCTCAAAGATGTTTGAATATGAAGCCGCCGCATGAACCAGACGATGGATGGGTGGTTGCTAAGACGGCGGGTCCTCATGACGTGGAGGGACATCATTAGTAATGTCCTCTGGGTCCTTCTCCTTGGTGGACTGGATGAGGCAGTATTGAGGAGAGTAGGTGCCATGTCATTTCTTGATCATCCTCATACTTAGCATGCTCGAGATGCCCTCTGGGGACATCTGGCCAATGAGAATGAGGGAGGATGATTGTACCGCAGTCTTGAGAAGCCCGAAGTGTCGTGCCAATCAAGTCGCATAGGGCCCGATAGAGATGACTCACCTCCGATGTCGCTTCGTCTGATGGCGGATGGTGAGGGCAATGAAGTAAGCAAGGTCAAGGATGTGCCCATTCACCATGCTCCATAAGAAATAGGCGTCGTGGGTGGTGACGACGATGATGCTCTCTCGTCGTGCTGTCAGAGTGTGCGCCAAGATGGCGTGCAAGTACCTCAAAGATAGAGGGAGAGCCGATGCCTTAGAGTGGCTAGGATCATAGGTGGCCGAGACAAGGACGAGGTCCCTCTAGCATTTTGAGGGGGAGTAGTGGATGTGACGGTGGAGGGTGTTGAGTTCATTGTTGTCCATGAACTCCTCCGTGTACAGCCCTAGTGTAATCCCGAACTCGGGTACGCTCAACTGGTGTACTAGACCACCAAGGCAGAACTGGACCATTTCAGGATCGTTGAAGTTGGTCATGATGGTTTGAAGATGGAACATCGAGTAGAGTTCTAATGTGAACTCGAGATACGTCGGGTCGACAATCTTAAAGAAGAGCCCCCATGGGTCAGTCGTCAGGAGGGCTCGAACCACGTTAGCCAAATGAATCTGTTCTAGTGCAGCCCAATCAATACAGTGGCCCATACCTAGGGGTCAAGCCTGTAATATCTGATATAATTCCTCTTGGGGTCCTAAGGGAACCTGGAGGAACGGGTGCCTAATCTCTACGATAGGACCCGAGGATGACGTTGCTCTTTTCTTTTTCTTCAAGGTAGGAACAATGGCCTTCTTACCACATGAGGATGACATTGTACCTGCATTGAAAAGTCTAAGTTCAACCAATACGTCCCAAAAATATCATGGAAAAACAAAACTAATTAGAAATATTTCATGTGACTCGCGTACTAAATAAAGAGAACAAAACTAAAACAACTAAAGCAATTATATCAAGTCATTTAAAATAGGACTATGAGAATAATACGACGGGAAAATCTAATGCATGAATGTATGTGGGTAAACATAAAATCCATGGAAACAAGAGAAATGGATGAATGTAGTATGAAAAATGGCAATGAGAAGTATGAGTATTTCTATTATTCTACTATTAATATTCACTTAAGATAGTCAAATGGATCAGAGAAATCATGAAATAGGCAAGATATTTAAAGAAAATAGAGAGAAAAGAGTAAACAGACGTAAAAGGGAGAAGCTTGAGTCGTCGGAAACAGTGTTGTAAGCGGCGCACGGACGTGGCAGGTAGGGCGTGTGGAGTTGCAGCAGCTAGGGTTAGGGATTTTTGGGGAGGGAGATGATGAATAGTGAGGGGTTTATATAGATTTTGGGGCACACGGTCGTGCTCTAATTTTTTCCCGTGTGTTTCGCGATTTTTAAATTTGGGCACCTCTGACATTCGGCCCACGCCCGTGTTCCTTGGACATGTGGGTGCACACGGCCGTGTCGTACGATCGTGTCTTGCTTCTTTCACTTTTCCCATGCCCGTGTACATAGGTCCACTCTCGTGTTCGTTTTGACAGTGTCGACCACGGGTGAATGACACGCCCGTGCTAAATTGACAGTTTGCCCACGGTTTCAAGGCACGGGCTTGTTGCACGCCCGTGTTGTTTTGGCAGTTTCGCCCACGGCCTTATCCGACGGCCGTGGCGACTTATCGCATCTCGTGTTGGGGAAATTTTTTTCCCTGTTTTCACACTTTCGTATCGCACGGTCAAGTCTCCTCTTGTGGTGTAAGCACAGCCTACAGCACGCCCGTATGCCTGGCCGTGTAGATAGGAAAACCCTGTGTTTCAAGACTCAGTAGGTTAGATATGAAAAACTAGAACTTAAATAAATCATTACTGTTAGTGCTCGGGTTGCCTCCCAAGAAGCGCTTATTTATAGTCTTAAGCTGGACTTACCTTTCTGGTACATGGTCATGGTGGCTCGAGGAGTTTACACTCTTCATCCCTGCTATCAACTTTATCAATATAAGGTTTAATATGAGTATTGTTTACCTTAAAAGTGTCGAATTTGGGATGAATTACCTCGATTGTACCGTATGGGAAAATATTGAGTACCGTAAGAGGGATTACTTCATTAGGTTCAGAAGTGGTAATGCGAGGATCTGCTGCATCTAGTAGTACTTTGTCTCCAACCTTAAGTTGATTTGGTGATGTATTGAGCTCGTCCTGGCTCAGTTTCAGTTTATCGGGTGTTTTCAATTTCTGTGTCCGCCATTCATCTAGTTCCTCGATTTGTAGCCTTCGTTCTTCATAGATAGGTCCTTTGTTTTTGCCTGAACATGGCTCGTGTAGGTTCTCCGAACTTATTTCCTGCAAAGTAGGTTGCACCACATGGTCAGTTTTAGTAGAATGATTTATACAACCACCTTCAATTTTTGATGTGTTATTCGAATTACGAGTTTGAAGGGTGATTGTTTCATCTTTCACACGAAGTGTGAGTTCACCTGTGCCAACATCAATAATGGTTCTAGCAGTCGCTAAAAAGGGTCATCCTAAAATCAAAGGTGCATTACTATCTTCTTTCATGTCTAGAACAACAAAGTCTATTGGGTATATAAATTTATCGATCTTAACAAGAACATCTTCAATGATACCTCTAGAAAATCTAATGGTTTTATCAGCCAATTGAATGCTCATCCTAGTTTGTTTGGGTTTCCCAAGGCCTAGTTGTTTAAATATTTTATAAGGCATAACATTAATGCTTGCCCTTAAGTCAGCCAATGCATTATAAACATCTAAACTACCAATTAAACAAGGAATCATAAAACTCCCTGGATCTTTCAATTTATTGGGTAGCTTATTCTGTAGTATGGCTAAGCAAACTGCATTCAACTCCACATGTGACGCCTCATCCAACTTTTGTTTGTTTGCTAGAAGCTCTCTTAAAAATTTGACTGCATTTAGCATCTGTGAGAGAGCTTCAATAAACGGTAAGTTAATATGTAATTTCTTTAATAGTTTAAGAAATTTATCGAATTGTTCATCTGTACGGTCTTTCCTTGTTGCATTGGGGTATGGCACCCGTGGTTTGCACTCTTTACTTACCGTTTTTTGCTTACTGTAGTGCACCTTACCTTTATCTTGACTTACCATAATGCCTTGCCTCAGTTCTGATGTAGGCTCAACTAACCCTTCCTTGTCTTAAGTGATAATCGCATTAAGTTGTTCCCTTGGGTTAGATTCCAGTTTACTTGGCAGGCTACCTTGGAGTCATTTGGATATCAATTTAGCGAGCTGACCTATTTGAGTTTCAAGCCCTTGGATTGACGCTTGTTGATTTTTAAGTGTTATCTTGGTATTCTGGAAACGAGTTTCTGACACCGAGATGAATTTTATTAGCATCTCCTCAAGGTTCAGTTTTTTCTCTTGTTGGTAGGGTGGTTATTGGAAGCTTGGAGGTGGTGGGAGTCACTGATTTCCTTGGCCACCCTATGAGAAATTTGGGTGGTTCCTCCAACCTGCATTATAAGTATTACTCTAAAGATTATTTTGAGATCGAGGATTATTACCCATGTAATTTAACTGCTCGTTCTCTATGTTGTGGCCATAGGGTGGGTAATCCAAATTGCTTGATCCACCTCCACTTGCCGCACTGCATCATTGGGTGAACCTGTGAAGAACTAAGAAAACCATCAATTTTCTTATTCAAGAGTTCTACCTGGTTAGAGAGCATGGTGACTGAATCGACGTTATAAACGCCGGCTGCTTTTGTTGGCTTTGTCCTCATGACTTTCCATTGATAATTATTCATTGACATCTCTTCTATAAATTTATAAGCATCTTCAGGTGTTTTATTATTGATGCTTCCGCCCGCACCTGCATCGATCATCTGTCGAGTCGAAGGATTCAGGCCATTATGAAACGTTTAAACCTGTAGCCAAAGTGGTAACCCATAGTGAGGGCATCTTCTCAAGAGGTCATTGTATCTCTCCCATGCATCATAGAGTGTTTCTAAATCCATCTGCACAAAAGAAGAGATATCATTACGTAATTTAGCTGTTTTAGCTGGCGAAAAATATTTTAGTAAAAACTTTTCTGTCATTTGTTCCCAAGTAGTGATTGACCCCCGTGGTAACGAATTCAACCACTGTTTAGTTTTGTTTCTCAATGAAAAAAGGAATAACTGAAGGTGAATGGCGTCATCAGAAACGCCATTAATTTTAAATGTATCACATAATTCTAAAAAGTTTACCAAGTGAGCGTTAGGATCTTCGTCCTACAAACCATCAAACCGAACAAATTGTTGTATCATTTGAATTGTGTTAGGTTTCAGTTCAAAAGTATTTGCAACTACAGCAGGTCTAACTATGCTCGATTCAGTTCTTGTTAAAGAAGGTTTAGCATAATCATACATAGTACGTCGAACAGGATTCTGATTAGCAGCAATCGCATGAGGTAGCAGATTTTCTTAGTTTTCAGCCATCTCCTCGGTTATGGTTGAAGTATCGTCCTCTTGCTCTTCCTTGTGTATCGTAAGCTTCGCCTTATTTCTCTTTGGTTTCTGCCAACTGTGCAATCAATCACACTATCAAACAGTAATGGTTCTGACGGGTTTCTTCTGGTCAGAAACTAGAAAAACCTATCAGAAGAGAATAAATGAAGAATTAGAAAAGAAAATAAAAATTTAAATTGCAATAAAAGTAAAATGGCTAAAGTAATAAAAATCGGGTGTTCCAATATCCTAGTTCCCCGGCAACGGCACCAAAAACTTGGTACGTGATATTCGTGACAGGTTTTAAAGATTTATGAATGAATCGTTCTTGAGACTAACTTATTATCACGATTAAGGCAAGTGTACCTATCGAACAGTTGTATAGTTTAGCAAGACCGGATTGTCGAACCCAAAGAAACCACGAGTACTAGTATTTACTTCCTTTTTATTATCTAGCCTAAAAATTAAGAGGTTTGGTTATCTAAACTAATTAATAAACTAAGAATGCACAGAAAGAAAATTTGGGAAAATACTTTTGGGAAAATTCGATTGATTAAGACAATACCTAACGAAAAATCCACCTAGGCTTCACTTGTTATTTGACTCTGAATCAGACGATTTATTCATTTGATTTGATCCATCGAAATCCCTAAGTTATATTATTATCTCTCTTGAGACTAATAACGTCTAACTCTAGGTTGAATAATTGAAATCCCTTTCTAATTAACACCCTAGAATTGCATTAACTCGATCTATGGATTACCTTATTAGGTTTCACCTTAATCCGACAAAATCTTGTCACCCTATCTCTAGGCACGCAATCAACTCCACTTAATTATGACAATTTTACTCTTAGACAGGGTCTATTCCTCCTCTGAATAAGAGCTTAGCTTGAATCAATATCCTGGAATATTAAAACAAGAATTAATAATACATAATTAAGAACAAGTCAAATATTTATCATACAATTCAGATAATAATAACAAGATCCATCTTAGGTTTCATTCTCCTTAGGTATTTAGGGGGTTTAGTTCATACTTATGAAAGAAAACATCTCAAAAGCATAAAGATAACAAAACATAAGAAAACCCAAAACTCCTGAAGGAACTTGAAAGGAGATCTTCAGTCTTGATTATGAATCCGGCTTTTGAGATGGATCAATCGACTTTCCTTGAGTAATTCCTTGCTTTCTACTCTACGTCCCCTTCCTAAGTGCCTCCTCAGGTGTTTAAATAGGCTTTAGAATGCCTAAGAGCCCTCAAAATTGGCTTTTTTCAAATAGGGTTATACTTGGGCTTGGCAAGGACACGCCCGTGTACGACTACTCCAGCCCGTGGTCAAGGCTGTTGAATAGGCACAGGCGTGTAGTCTACCCATGTAAGTCGTGCTTCAATCCTGCCAAAGGGACACAGCAGTGGGACACGCCCGTGTAAGGAAGTCCAGGCCAGGTTGATTTCTCATGTGGGTCTATTTTCTCCGTTTTTGGCCTGTTTCTTGCTCTTTTTACTCTCCTATGCTCACCTAAGTATAAAATATAAAATTAAAGAATTAAGAGCATCGAATTCACCAAATCTAAGGAGAAATCATCCATAAATGTGTTAAGCATGGGATAAAAATATGTATAAATTACGGTTTATCTGCTGCCAGGATCCTTGAGCTTGGTAGGAACTCTTCTAGACACTACCACAATGCATTCCTCATTAAGAGCGATTTGCTCTCCTTTCCTTATTTTCTTCCTATTGACATAACATCCTTAAGGAATTTGGCGTATTTGGAAATTTTCTCAATGAGCTCTAACAAGGGGAGGATCACATTCAAGGCCTTAAACATATTGAGGAATTGCAATAACTCTTCACTCTCTTTATTCTTTTTCTCTTTTAGACGTGAAGAAAATGGTATGGGTATTAGGCTTTGTGGTGGTGGTGGTGATGGAATGGTTCTATCTTCTGGTTCAACTTGTTTGGGCTCTCTATCAAGTCTTTCCTTCTCTCTTACCCCATCTCCAACACTAGGAGTGCGGGTGATCTCATCATTCTCACTAACTTCTTTCTCTTGGCAATTTTATCTGATAGGTTCCTTAACCACTGACCCTGATCTAAAGGTGATCTCTTTGGCGTGTTCCTTTCCTTCCCTTTTCGAATTAGGTTCGGTATTACTAGCTATACTAGAGGCTAAGTTGTTTTGCAAAAATTGCAAGACTTGGTCCGATTGACCATAATTTTGGCTCACATTAGCTTGCACTACATGAAAGACTTCCTCTAACTCACTTACCCTAATCAACAATAAAGGGTTACTACTATAGGTTGGTTTTCTCTCTTGATATACAAGCGAAAAAAATTTTGACCAACTTTAAAATTTAAAATATAAAACTAAAATATAATTAAAAAAATAAACCCATTATTTCCCACACATTTTCCATTTTATGTGTAGTTATGCCTCGTATTTTTTTACTTTTCTTCTCCCAATTAAACTATAAAAGCCCAATTTTAGGATTAGTCGGAATAGTGGTTTCGAGACCAAAAATCTGAACTCAAAGAAAGTATTTTATTATTATTTTAAAGTTATAGCATGTTCATATTAGTGCATGAAAAATTTGGTGAAGTAATTTTAGCGTTTGTGAGCTTAATTGCAAAAAATGACTAAATTGCATAAAGTGTAAAACTCCTATTTTGATAGCTAAGGGTGTCAAATAGCTAGAGAACTTAAATTGGGGGTCTTTAAAGGGCAATTAGACCTTTAAAGAGGCATGTCCAGCCATAGGAGATAAAGGGATAGAAAAGTCAATGTTAGGTGAAAATTTGGTGGCTAAATTCACTAAAAAGAAATAAAATAGAAAAAGGATGATATCATCCCTTTCACCCCTTTTTCTTCATCAAAATTCTTGAAAATAAGGGTTCGTGGAGCTTTAAAATTTCAGCCAAGCTATCCTCTTGCAAATAAGTCAATTTGAAGGTTATTTTTGATAATTTTTGTGCTTTTGGAACCCTTGTAGCATGAGCTAGGTAATGAGGGGACCATTTTGCAAAATGGTTAATAGTCTAGGGTTTTGCCATGAAAGGATTTATGATGTTTGTTGAGTTTTCATGGAAGAAAATGAATCTTAGTGGTGTAGTAAACAACTTTTGTGAAAGAACTTCTCATGAAAACCCTAAAAGGGACCATTTTGTAAAGTTTGTAAAATGAATAGTAATGTTGTGAAACAATCGGAGTTTTTGGTCACTATAAGAGTAAAAAAGTTTCGGATAGGCTTAAGATTTGAAGAAATTCGATAACAATTGACTTTCAAGCCTAGGGGTAAAATGGTCATTTTGTGAAAGTCTAAGGGCAAAATGATCATTTTGCCAAAAATGTGACCTTATGATTGCTTAAATTTATTCAGAGGTTAAATGAGTGAATTTTTATTATTTTAGATCAAGAAACACGAAAATCGGACTTGGACTAGGGGAAAGCCAAACAAGTTAAGTAAACCGTCTAGCTGCCTACATTTTGTAATCTGAGGTAAGTTGTATGTAATAATGTAACTATATCTTTATAATGTGTATTTGAGTTGATATGGAATAAATTGTCTTGATTTTGGAACATGAGAATACATGTTGAGAAACTGACGTAGTAAAGACTTTCGTTGAACCTTTGGAATAGACTTGGATATTTGTACTGTGATAATGGGTGATATGTGTGCTAGTGTAAGACATGTCTAGGACATGCATCGGCCTTGCGATATTTAAGTCAGTGTAAGACATGTCTAGGACATGCATCGGCATTGAGACGAGAGCCAGTGTAAGACATGTCTGGGACATGCACTGACCTCGCGATATGCAAGCTAGTGTAAGACCTGTTTGGGACATGGTGTCAGCTTCTGGCGTGTTAGTGTAAGACCTATCTGGGACATGGCATCGACATCGATAGATGAGAGCTAGTGTAAGATCATGCCTAGGACATGGCGTCGGTATTTTAACCCATGTTAGCGCTATTGAGTATCCGGTAGCATTCTAAATGGTTCAACAAAAGGTTAATGATTTATGATTTATATCGAAATGAGAAAAGTCATGATCATGTGATGAGTGGTACAGGTACCTAATTGAAATGTATGAGACATGGGCTCAATGTATACAATATGAGTTGTATTGGATGGTAATAAGTAAGTTGTTCTTGCGTTTATTTATGGTATTCATGAATAATCTATTAAAGGTTATGAGCATATTGCTTTATGATAAGTAGTTTTTGTTTATTTCATGCAACTTACTAAGCTCTATGCTTACCCTATTTCCCTTTTCGTTTTCTTATAGTGCCACCATAGTAACTCGAGGATCATCTCTACGTTAGAGAAGCCAGTCACACTATCATTCGAAGCACTTGGTATAGTTAGATCTTTTATTTTGATTATGGCATGTATAGGACCTTGACTTTTGAGTTTAGTGTCATTGTTAATTGGCAAATATGTTGGCTCACTTTAGCATTTGATTTATTTTGTATAAGGCAATGGAAAATGACTAATATTGAAAGTTATTATGTGAATACAAGCTAGCCTTTCATGAATGTGAAATTGTTGGCATGGTTGATTATATGTAATGTATATGGATCTTAGCTATGGTTGTTTGGTTGAGAAATCATATTAAGTAAATCTTTGATGTGTTGGTTAATGTTAGATTTTGTTTCAGGGTGGCAAAGGCTTGGTAGATAGCCTTATATTGTCCACATAGGTAGACACACGAGCATGTGTCTAGGCCGTCTGGACACACGGTCAGTTCCACGGGTATGTTGCTCGGCCGTGTGTCCCTTGTGCGTAAAATATGCAAGTCAAAATGCATAGTAGTATACACACGGGCAGAGATAGGGCTGTGTGTCTCAACCGTGTGAAGGACACGACCTCTGGCCACGGGCGTGTGCCTTAGCCGTGTGCCCCAAATTGGGTGCTGACGTCAGAAATAGAATGTCAAGGTTTTTAGACACAGGCGTGTTATGCCATGTGAAGGACACGGGCTATAGACATGGACGTGTGTCAAGCCGTGTGAAAACCCCTATAGGTTCGCATTGAGAATTTAATTCACACGGGCATGGGACACAGGTGTGTCCCTAGATGCTTAGGTCGTGTTGTCTTAAGGGCCATTAACACGGCCATGTTATAATGACTACACGGCCGTGTTGCCCTTTGAAACGGGCGCGTGCCCTGTTTCAAGTGATATTTTCCCAAGTTTTCATAAGTGATTGAATTAATTCCAGACCATTTCCAAAGTACGATTTGGGTGTTGTAGGCCCATATTAGGAATCAATGAACTATGAAAGGAAAGTTTTAATTTGACCTAGTTTTTACATTTCAGAAAAGATTGAATGCATGCATTTAAGTTAGGTAATGCCTCATGCCTAGCTCCGGTCTTGGACTTGGGTAAGGGGTATTATATTTAGTGGTATCAGAGCTATAGTTTAGTCAATTCTAGAACTAACCTAGCGTGAGTATGAGTCTAGCTATACATGCCATAATTGTATATTGATAGTGTGACAACTCCGGAGGAGATAAATTGTGTTTTTTATATATAGTAAATGGATCTTGACGTAGCTATGGCGGATGATGTGGAAAGTAATGCGCCGGCTCTTGCTGAAGGACAAGGCCAGTTGATAGTGGGCCCATGACAATGAGTCAGGGCGGAGGGGCTAGAGAAGCTTACCTCCATACGATGGACGCGTGGTACTCGAAGTTTATTCGAGTGAATCCGAATAGTCCACCTCCCCCACCTCCCCCAATTCCTCAACCCATTCATGTAGCTCCTCAAGGAGCAGAGATGGCTAAGAGAGAGAAACCTTCAGTGGACAGAATTCATAAATATGGGGCCGAAGAATTTCAAGCGAATATCAATGAGGACCCAGAGAGGGTCGAGTTTTGGCTGAAAAATACCATCAGAGTATTCGATGAATTATCGTGCACATCGGAGGAGTGTATGAAGTGCGTAGTGTCACTCCTACAAGATTCGGCTTATCAATGGTGGAATACCCTCGTGTCAGTCATACCGAGAGAGCGGATAATGTGAGAATTCTTTCAGGAAGAGTTTGAAAAGAAGTATATTAGCCAAAGGTTTATAGACCGGAAAATGAAAGAATTTTTAGAGCTAAAGTAAGGCTGTATGACAGTGACAAAATATGAACGCGAGTTTGTGAGGCTCAGCAAATATGCGCAGGAATACATATCTACAGAGGCCATCATGTGTAAGAGGTTTGAAGATGGTCTGAATGAAAACATTCATTTATTAGTTGGTATCCTAGAGTTGAGGGAGTTTGTGGGACTGGTTGAAAGAGCTTGCAAAGCCGAGGAGTTGGCTAGAGAGAAGAGAATGGCAGATGTCGAGTCCCGATACTCAAGGAAAAGACAGATGGGGAGATCACAGCAGACCTCATCTAAGAGATCGAGAGAGTCTCCTACTCGATCAAATACGTCAGTGGGGTTCTCGAACAAGAGGAGGAATAAGCAGTACGCAGTAACAAAAGCCCAACTACTTCTATTGCGAGTGTTGGTAGTGCTCACCCGAATAGACCAGAATGTTTACAGTGCGTCAAACATCATTTAGATGAATGCTGAGGAAATGAAAGAGGTTTTTTAAATGTGGGTCATTGGACCATTTTATTCGTAGCTGTCCCGAGATGGTCGAGAAAGATAAGGATCAAAGCGTGAGATCGGGTAACGCTCCTTCAAGGGGTAGACTATATAAGAACCCGAAAAGTGGTGTTAGCAGTAGAGGTGCACCTAGAGATGCAGTTGTGAGGTCTGAGAGCAGAGCACCTACAAGGACTTATGCTATACGTGCCCGTGAAGATGCAGAGTCTTCCAATGTGATCACAGGTACCTTTTCTATCCATGATGTATCTGTTGTTGCTTTAATTGACCCAGAATCTACCTACTCTTATATTTGTATGGAATTGATATCCCTTATGAACATGCTAGTAGAGCCCACTGAATTTGTGATAAAAGTATCCAACCCTTTAGGCAGACATGTGCTAGTTGACCAAGTGTGCAGAAATTGTCCTTTGAAAATTAAAGGTCACTGTTTTCCGGCTAACTTGATGTTATTGCCATTTAATGAATTTGATGCAATCCTTGGGATGGATTGGTTGACTTCTCATAGTGTTGTAGTGGATGGTAGAAGAAAAGTTATTGAGTTGAAGTGTGAAAGAAGGGATGTTCTTCGAGTTGAATCGGGTAGAACGAACGACTTGCCTGTGATGATATCATCCATATCGGCAGTGAGATATTTAAGAAAGGGATATGAGGCCTATCTCGCCTTTATATTGAATACCCAAGCATCTGAATTGAAGATCAAGTCCGTACCAGTGGTATGTGAGTTCACGGACGTGTTTTCAGAGGAATTACCCAGACTGCCTCCAGTGAGGGAAGTTGAATTCAGAATTGAGTTAGTCCCCGGTACGGCACCCATCTCGATTGCTCCGTATAGAATAGCCCCTACGGAGTTGAAAGAGTTGCAGGTTCAATTACACGAAATGACTGATAAGGGCTTTGCGAGATCGAGTTTTTCCCCGTAGGGTGCTCCGGTACTTTTTGTGAACAAGAAAGACGAGTCGATGAGGTTATGTATAGACTATAGACAGCTCAACAAGGTGACTGTGAAAAACAAGTATCCCTTACCAAGGATCGATGATTCGTTAGATTAGTTGAAGGGAGCCACCTTGTTTTCTAAGATCGACTTAAGGTCTGGATACTACCAGTTAAGGGTTCAGGAGAAAAATGTACCTAAAACCGTATTTAGGACAAGGTATGGGCACTATGAGTTTCTTATTATGCCCTTCTATTTAATAAATGCCCCTGCGGTGTTTATAGATTTGATGAACCGTATTTTTCGACCGTATTTGGATAAGTTCGTGGTGGTATTTATCGACGACATACTGATTTACTCACATGATAAGAGTGAACACACGAAGCATCTGAGAACGGTTTTACAAACCTTGAGAAATAAGCAGTTATATGCCAAGTTTAGTAAGAGTGAATTTTGGCTTAAAGAGGTCAGATTCTTGGGACACATTGTGTCGGGAGATGGAATTCAAGTTGACCCAAGCAAGACCTGTGCTATTGTTGAGTGGAAACCGCCGAGGAATGTGATAGAGGTTCGAAGCTTTCTGGGTTTAGATGGGTACTATAAAAGATTCGTGAATGGATTCTCTATGATAGTTACTCTGATGATAAGGTTGTTACAAAAGGATGTCGAGTTCAAATGGACAGATAAGTGTCAGCAGAGTTTTGAGAAACTAAAGGCTTTGTTGGTCGAAGAACCAGTTTTAGTGCAACCAAAAACGGGAAAAGAGTTTGTAGTGTTTAGTGATGCATCCTTAAAAGGTTTAGGGTGCGTGCTTATGCAAGAAGGCAAGGTAATAGCCTATGCCTCTAGACAGCTAAAGCCACAGGAGAGAAATTACCCGACTCGCGATTTAGAGCTAGCAGCTATAGTGTTCGCGTTAAAAATTTGGAGGCACCATTTGTATGGCAAAAGGTGCCTAGTATTTACTGACCATAAGAGTCTAAAGTATTTCATGACTCAAAAGGAGCTGAATTTACGGCAACAGAAATGGTTAGAGTTGATAAAGGATTATGAGTTGATTATAGACTATCATCTGGGAAAGGCGAACGTGGTTACCGATGCATTGAGTAGAAAATCCTTATTTGCTTTAAGAGCAATGAATGCCTATTTGGCCTTATCAGAGGATGCTTCAATTTTATCAGAGTTAAAGGCTAGACCAACATTTCTCCAAGAAATTTGTGAAGCTCAAAATAACGAGGGCAAATTGCAAGCCAAGAGAACTTAGTGTGAGTCGGGTGTTGAATCAAATTTTTGGATTAGTACCGACGAATGCTCGATGTTCCAAGACATAGTTTATGTATCCAAGGATAATGAGCTTATTCAGAAGATTTTACAAGAAGCACATAGTATTTGTTTGTCTATCCATCCGGGTAGTGTGAAAATGTATAATGACATGAAGAAAATGTACTGGTGGTCAGGGTTGAAAAGAGACATTTCTGAGTTTGTTTCTAAGTGTCTAGTTTGTCAACAAGTGAAGGCTGAATGTGACAGCCCAAAGTTGACCCTAGTCGGGAAGTGGTTTCGGGACCGCTAAACCGAGTCACCGAAATGTTTGAATGTGATACTTATTGTCTAGAATATGTAATTATGAATATGTGAAAATTTCAAGCTTCAATTTGGTTGATTTCATGTGAATTTAGTCAATAGGACTTATGTGAGAAAATTCTAAAATGTGATAGGTCAATGTGTGAGGACCTATTAGTGCATGTGGACAAAGGGGGGACTTGCATGTCAAATTCCCCCCTACTAGTAGTGGCCGGCCATGACAAGCATGGTAGACCAAGTTTGATGGCCAAGACATGTCATAGACATGTTTTGTTGGTGCATCATGGGTGGAAAAAAATAAAATAATAGGCATGGAAATTAAATAATGAAAAGGAGTATGATGAATACAAAAAAAAAGTGTGTAGTTGATTCTTTTCCCCCCATTGCCGTGAGCTAAAGAAAAGAGAGGAGAAGATCTTTGTTCATCCTTTTCTCACCTTCATTTAGCCTAAATTAGAAAGAAAAACAAAGAAAAAATTTTCTCATCCTTTGGTTCATCCTTGGCCAAAAATTTTAAGGAGGAAAGAAGAAGAAAGGTGAAGAGATTTGGCCATGCATGTAGCTAGGCTAAGGTATGTTTGATGATGTTCCATGAGATGCATGCATGTTTTAGTTGTTAGCTTGAGTTCTACCTAGCCCATGGTCTAAATCTTGCTATGTGATGGAATTGGCACTTGACCATGGATGCATCATTCTTGGTTGGTGTTTGATGTTGTGGTGATGAGGCATGAGGATGAGTTAAGATTCGGCCTAGGTGGAGGTTGTGTTAATGCCATTGCATGCAAAATATGAAGCTTGTTAATGATGCATGTGATGATGGCTTGATGATTCTTGAACCTCCTTTTTAGCATTTTTGTGTGAGCACATATGTGCATTGGTTGCTAAATGGAGAAGAATCGGCTAGCAAGATGTGTGCTAAGGCCGAATGTAACTTTGCATGTTAATGAGCAATGCATGTGTTAAATTGATGAAAAGGGGGAGGATGCTTTACTAGTGTGTATATGTGTGTATTAAGTGTTGAAATCGACCCCAAAAATAGACATGCATATTCGGCCAAGGGGAAAGAAATTAGCTAATATGTTGTGTTGATGCATGATTTTTGCATGTATGAGACTTTAATGTCTAATGTATAAATATGGGCTAAGTGCCTTGTGTTCATCTTTTTGATGCCTAAATGATGAAATCAATTTATTTGTTTAATTAAGCTCAAGAGCAAAGGGGAAATAAATCCGATAAAGGGAAGGAAAAAGTGGTTGAATAGCTAGTGGAATCGTTCGACAACACCCGAGGTAAGTTCTTGAGTAAGAGAGCTTAAATTACGATGTGATTAAATCATGCTCTATGTGAGGCTATTGAGCCGAATGTGCAAGGACGATATGTGCCTTGTGTTTGAGTTTCGCAAATGAAAATGAAATATGAATGTGCCATGAATTATTGTTAGATGTGCATGATTAATTGAATGCTGTCCGGGCTAAGTCCCGAAGGCTTTGTGCTAAGTGAATATATCCGGACTAAGATCCGAAGGCATTTGTGCGAGATACAAATTCGGGGTTAAGCCCCGAAGGCCTTTGTGCGAGATACTAAATCCGGGTTAAGTCCCGAAGGCATTCGTGTGAGTTATTAAATCCGGGTTATGTCCCGAAGGCATTATGTGAGTTACTAAAACCGGGCTATGTCCCGAAGGCATTTGAACGAGGAGCTATATCCGGTTAAATCCCGAAGGTACGTGATTTGGTAATGAATGAGCTTGCTGTAAAATTCCAGCGAATACTCGAAAAACATCCCAATATGGGGATATGTTACGTATGTGTTGAATTTAATCGAGCCCTTACAAATAAATGTTCGCTCAGTTGATAAACGAGCTACCGGCCTTCGGCTAAGTTAGTCTATTGTGTATGTACATAAGGGTTGTTAATGTTGTGAAGCAAGTTTGATATCGGTAAATTGCGTATTGTGAAATATTCCGTTTAGCTAAATGTGTGTTATTCTTTGTTTATGCTGGAATTCCTTGCTCAAAACTTACTAAGCATAAATTGCTTACTCGTTACACTGCTCCTCTGTTTTATAGATTTTTGGTTCTCCAGCTATCGGACTCGGGATCTTGAAGTCGAAGTCGCCCACACTATCAAAGGCTCTTTTGGGTACTATTTTGGTTGAATTTTGATATGGCATGTATAGGACTACCCATTGTTGTTTTTCGAGTACTTTATGAAATGTATAAGTGTACAGCCATGCGAAAATGGCTTGTAGAAGTGGGGTATGGCATTAGACCATTCGTGTTTATGAATGTATAGATGGTTTCATGATGTAACTATAGTTGGAATGGAAGTGTTGAGCAAATGATCAGCCATTGGAATGGCTAAGTATGATCATATGTGGGCATATGTATGACAAGGCCCTAGTTGGTCCATGAAACCCCGAAAATAGGTAAGGTTTACTTTGAAAACAGAGGCTGACAGCAGCAGTGGTGTGGATTGGAAAAATCACAAGAATTCGTAGGAGTGGAATTAAATAGTGAATAAATTACGTAATCGAACCTTGATGAATCTACTTTCATATGAAAGTAACGAAACAATCATATAACAGTACAGTAAGAGATATCCGGGTTCTTGTGGAACAGGGCCAGAACAGTTTCTGGATTCCCTGTTCCGACTTTGGAAATTCACTATAAATTGACCAGAGATAATTAGGGGTCATACCATATATGTATGGATTCCTCTCTGAGTCTAGTTTCCAAAGAAACAAACGGCATCAGTATTGAAGCTCTGTGCAGAGAGATATCCAAGTCGTAATGGGAAAAGGTCAGTGTAGTCGACCCCTGTAACATGGGAGAGTTTGACTAATAAACTGTACTAATTGGCCCAACCAAAAATTCTAGAAAAAAATACATAGATGGGGACATGAGTCTAGTTTCATGGAAAAATCACAAAACTTATTTTCGAGTTGTGAAACTCAAGATATGATTTTTGAAGCGACTAGTACTCAGACTGGGCAGTGTCTGGAAAAAATTTTCAAAGTTTGTTAACATCTCGTGTCCGACTCCGGTGTCGGTCTCGGGTTCGGGGTGTTACATTAAATTGGTATCAGAGCTACGGTTTAGTTGATTCTAGGACTACCGTAATGTGTTGGGTCTAGCTATACATGCCATTTTATGTGATTACTTGATAGTGTGGTGATTTCTGACAATTGTAAATGTGTTTATAGTAATGGATCCCGATCGTGACCGAGAGGTAGCTGATGATCTTGAGAGTGTAGCGCCTGCTCCTGCACAAGGGACAGTGCCGGCAGACTCTCAACCTAATGCTAGTAATCCGAATGATGAAGCTAGACAAGCATTCTATAGCGTGATGAATGATTGGTTCAACCAATACATTCGAACTAATATGGCTGTTCCACAACCTCCATTCCCGACAAATACTACCCCCGCACCTACAATACCACCGGTAACGGACCAAATAAGGTCAAATAAGCCCCCAGTTGATAGAATCCGAAAACATGGGGCTACTGAATTTAAGGCTATGGATAGCGATGATGCCGAGCAAGCTGAATTTTGGCTGGACAACACTATCCGGGTACTCGATGAGCTATCTTGTACACCCGATGAATGCCTAAAGTGTGCTATCTCCTTGCTACGTGATTCTGCCTACTATTGGTGGAGTACTCTGACTTCTGTTGTGCCCCGAGAGCAAGTAACTTGGGAGTTTTTCCAAACTAAGTTTCGGAAAAAGTATATCAGTCAGAGATTTGTTGATCAAAAACGGAAGGAATTTCTTGAGCTTAAGCAAGGCTCCATGTCGGTTACTGATTACGAGCGAAAATTTGTTAGACTTAGCAAATACGCTCGGGAATGTGTTTCGTCCGAAGCTATTATGTGTAAACGCTTCGAGGATGGGTTGAATGAAGATATAAAAATGTTCGTTGGCGTTCTTGAAATACGAGAGTTCGTGGTACTTGTTGAACGAGCTTGTAAAGCCGAAGAGCTTAGAAAAGAAAAGCAAAGAGTTGATGAGGGAACTGGAGAGTTTCGTAAAAGATCCTCGGGAAGGTCTCTTCAACAGACATCGAAGAGATTTCGAGATGATGCGGGCCAGTTTAGAGGCACTTCGGGCCTTTTTAGACGAGATCGTGATCGACCCCCTGTGGGTACACGAGGCACTTCGGTCGCCAGTGTTGGGAATGAACGTCGAGATAGAACGAAGTGTCGATATTGCGGTAAATGGCATTCGGGGAGTTGTAGATTCCCTGACCGCTCCTGTTACAAGTGCGGATCAGTTGACCACTTCATTAAAGATTGCCCGTGGTTGTTTGAACAGAATGAAAATCAGAGTGGGAAACCGGGTGCTACCACTGCTCGAGGTAGACCATCTGGAAATACGGGCAATGCTAGTGGTGGTCAGAGAGGATCTAGAGATGATATAACCAGATCCGAAGCTCGTGCGCCTGCTAGAGCTTATGCTATACGTGCCCGCGAGGATGCTTCTTCGCCTGATGTTATTACTGGTACATTCACTCTCTTTGATACTAATGTAATTGCTTTAATTGACCCCGGTTCTACTCATTCTTACATATGTGAAACCTTAGCATCCAGTAAGACTTTACCTATTGAGTCTACTGAGTTTGTAATTCGGGTGTCAAATCCCTTGGGTCATTACGTGCTTGTCGACAAAGTGTGTGAGAAATGTCCCCTGGAAATTCGAGGTTCCTGTTTTCCGGCGGACTTGATGCTTTTGCCGTTTGATGAATTTGATGTTATCCTTGGTTTGGATTGGTTGACCGCGCATGATGCGATTGTGAATTGCAAGAGCAAGACTATTGATTTGAGGTGCGCAAATAACGAAGTAGTCCGAATTGAGTCTGCGGACTTGGAGGGGATGCCAGCTGTAATATCAGCAATGTTGGCACAGAAATATGTAAGAAAAGGGTGCGAAGCATACCTTGCGTATGTACTTGATGACAAAGAATTAGAAAAGAAACCCGAATCTGTGCCGGTGGTTTGTGAATACCCGAATGTTTTTCCGGAAGAATTGCCGGGTTTACCACCTGTTCGGGAGATAGAGTTTGGTATTGAGCTTGCACCTAGGACTACGCCGATTTCGATAGCCCCATATCGTATGGCGCCAACCGAGTTAAAAGAGTTAAAAGCTCAGTTGCAAGAATTGATGGATAGAGGTTTTGCTCGACCAAGCTTCTCACCTTGGGGTGCACCAGTATTGTTCGTGAAGAAGAAGGACGGAACCATGAGGTTGTGTATTGACTATCGTCAACTGAATAAAGTGACGATAAAGAATAAATATCCGTTGCCGCGCATCGATGATTTGTTCGACCAACTGAAGGGAGCCACAGTGTTCTCGAAAATAGATTTGAGATCGGGCTATTATCAGTTGCGAATTCGAGAATCGGACATACCAAAAACTGCCTTCAGAACGAGATATGGTCACTATGAATTCTTAGTGATGCCGTTTGGGCTCACTAATGCCCCTGCGGTATTTATGGATTTGATGAATCGGATCTTCAGACCATATTTGGATCGGTTCGTAGTTGTGTTCATTGATGACATTTTGGTCTATTCAAGAGATGAGACCGAACATGCTGAGCATCTGAGGCTAGTGCTGCAAATTTTGCGGGAAAAGCAGTTATATGCTAAGTTCAGTAAGTGTGAGTTCTGGTTAAGAGAGGTTAGCTTCTTGGGTCATGTGGTATCCGCGTCGGGTATTCGAGTTGACCCGAACAAAATTTCAGCCATACTTGACTGGAAACCTCCGAGAAATATTACTGAAGTTCGGAGCTTTTTGGGACTCGCCGGTTATTACCGACGATTTGTGAAAGGTTTCTCGATGATAGCCACACCAATGATGAAGCTACTTCAAAAGGATGTTAAGTTCGAGTGGACGGAGAAATGTCAGAAAAGTTTCGACCAACTGAAAACTCATTTGACTGAAGCTCCAATTTTGGTGCAACCCGAATCAGGTAAAGAGTTTGTCATTTATAGTGACGCATCCCTACTTGGGTTGGGTTGCGTATTGATGCAAGAAGGTCGAGTCGTGGCCTATGCGTCAAGACAATTGAAGCCACACGAGAGGAATTATCCGACCCATGATCTCGAACTAGCTGCCATCGTGTTTGCTTTAAAAATATGGCGACATTATCTGTTTGGTGAGAAGTGCCATGTATTTTCGGATCACAAAAGTCTCAAATATTTGATGACTCAACGAGACTTGAATCTGCGACAAAGACGTTGGCTTGAGTTGTTGAAAGATTACGAGCTTGTCATTGATTACCACCCGGGAAAGGCTAACGTGGTTGCGGACGCCTTAAGCCGGAAGTCATTGTTTGCTTTACGAGCAATGAACGTGCATTTGTCTGTTCTACCAGACAATGTGTTAGTAGCTGAATTAAAAGCTAAACCATTATTGACTCACCAAATTCGTGAAGCTCAGAAAGTCGATGATGAATTGGTTGCAAAACGGGCTAAGTGTTTTCCGAACGAGGAATCAGAGTTTCAAATTGATGATGATGATTGTTTGAGGTTCAGAAATCGTTTGTGTGTTCCAAGGAATTCGGAACTCATTTCGATGATTCTGAACGAAGCCCATTGTAGTCGAATGTCAATTCACCCGGGGAGTACGAAAATGTACAACGATTTGAAACGTCAATTTTGGTGGCATGGTATGAAACGGGACATCTCCGACTTTGTTTCGAGATGTTTAATATGTCAACAAGTGAAAGCGGAACATCAAGTGCCTTCAGGATTACTCCAGCCGATCATGATACCCGAGTGGAAATGGGATCGAGTCACAATGGACTTTGTGTCCGGACTGCCCTTGTCAGCAAGTAAGAAGGATGCGATACGGGTTGTTGTTGATAGACTGACTAAGTCGGCTCATTTCATCCCCGTACGTACGGATTTTTCATTGGATAAACTAGCTGAATTGTACGTTTATCAAATTGTGAGATTACACGGGGTACCTGTTTCTATCGTGTCGGATAGAGATCCGAGATTCACCTCACGATTTTGGAAGAAATTGCAAGAAGCTCTGGGTACCAAGCTGCATTTTAGCACTGCTTTTCACCCCCAAACCGATGGTCAATCCGAGCGGATAATTCAGATACTTGAGGATATGTTGAGATGTTGCATCCTCGAGTTCAGTAGTTCATGGGAACGGTATTTACCTTTGATTGAATTCGCTTACAACAATAGTTTTCAATCAAGTATTAAGATGGCACCTTACGAGGCTTTGTACGGTCGTAAATGCCGTACACCATTGTTTTGGACCGAGCTCGGTGAAAGTAAAATTTTCGGAGTTGATTTGATTAAAGATGCTGAACAGAAAGTAAAGGTAATCTGTGAAAGTCTGAAGGTAGCCACGGATCGTCAGAAGTCGTACGCAGATTTGAAACGAAAAGACATCGAGTATCAGGTGGGAGACAAAGTGTTCCTTAAGGTTTCACCTTGGAAAAAGATACTCAGGTTCGGCCGTAAGGGCAAGTTGAGCCCAAGATTCATTGGGCCGTACGAAATCTCCGAACGAGTTGGTCCGGTTGCGTATAGATTGATTTTGCCCCCGGAGCTTGAAAAGATTCATGACGTCTTTCATGTTTCGATGCTTCGACGCTATCGATCTGATCCATCGCATATAATTAGCCCATCAGAGGTTGAAATTCAAGTCGACATGAGCTATGAAGAAAAACCGATGCGTATCCTAGCTCGTGAAGTGAAGGAGTTGCGAAACAAAAGAGTTCCGCTAGTAAAGGTGTTATGGCTCAAACACGGGATCGAGGAAGCTACTTGGGAGACCGAGAGCTCGATGAAAGAACGATACCCAAACCTATTTACCGATAAGATTTTCGGGGACGAAAATTTCTTAAGTGGGGGAGAGTTGTGACAGCCCAAAGTTGACCCTAGTCGGGAAGTGGTTTCGGGACCGCTAAACCGAGTCACCGAAATGTTTGAATGTGATACTTATTGTCTAGAATATGTAATTATGAATGTGTGAAAATTTCAAGCTTCAATTTGGTTGATTTCATGTGAATTTAGTCAATAGGACTTATGTGAGAAAATTCTAAAATGTGATAGGTCAATGTGTGAGGACCTATTAGTGCATGTGGACAAAGGGGGGACTTGCATGTCAAATTCCCCCTACTAGTAGTGGCCGGCCATGACAAGCATGGTAGACCAAGTTTGATGGCCAAGACATGTCATAGACATGTTTTGTTGGTGCATCATGGGTGGAAAAAAATAAAATAATAGGCATGGAAATTAAATAATGAAAAGGAGTATGATGAATACAAAAAAAAAAAAGTGTGTAGTTGATTCTTTTCCCCCCCATTGCCGTGAGCTAAAGAAAAGAGAGGAGAAGATCTTCGTTCATCCTTTTCTCACCTTCATTTAGCCTAAATTAGAAAGAAAAACAAAGAAAAATTTTCTCATCCTTTGGTTCATCCTTGGCCAAAAATTTTAAGGAGGAAAGAAGAAGAAAGGTGAAGAGATTCGGCTATGCATGTAGCTAGGCTAAGGTATGTTTGATGATGTTCCATGAGATGCATGCATGTTTTAGTTGTTAGCTTGAGTTCTACCTAGCCCATGGTCTAAATCTTGCTATGTGATGGAATTGGCACTTGACCATGGATGCATCATTCTTGGTTGGTGTTTGATGTTGTGGTGATGAGGCATGAGGATGAGTTAAGATTCGGCCTAGGTGGAGGTTGTGTTAATGCCATTGCATGCAAAATATGAAGCTTGTTAATGATGCATGTGATGATGGCTTGATGATTCTTGAACCTCCTTTTTAGCATTTTTGTGTGAGCACATATGTGCATTGGTTGCTAAATGGAGAAGAATCGGCTAGCAGATGTGTGCTAAGGCCGAATGTAACTTTGCATGTTAATGAGCAATGCATGTGTTAATTGATGAAAGGGGGAGGATGCTTTACTAGTGTGTATATGTGTGTATTAAGTGTTGAAATCGACCCAAAAATAGACATGCATATTCGGCAAGGGAAAAATTAGCTAATATGTTGTGTTGATGCATGATTTTTGCATGTATGAGATTTAATGTTAATGTATAATATGGGCTAAGTGCTTGTGTTCATCTTTTGATGCCTAATGATGAATCATTTATTTGTTTAATTAAGCTCAAGAGCAAAGGGGAAATAAATCCGATAAGGGAAGGAAAAAGTGGTTGAATAGCTAGCGGAATCGTTCGACAACACCCGAGGTAAGTTCTTGAGTAAGAGAGCTTAAATTACGATGTGATTAAATCATGCTCTATGTGAGGCTATTGAGCCGAATGTGCAAGGACGATATGTGCCTTGTGTTTGAGTTTCGCAAATGAAAATGAAATATGAATGTGCCATGAATTATTGTTAGATGTGCATGATTAATTGAATGCTGTCCGGGCTAAGTCCCGAAGGCTTTGTGCTAAGTGAATATATCCGGACTAAGATCCGAAGGCATTTGTGCGAGATACAAATTCGGGGTTAAGCCCCGAAGGCCTTTGTGCGAGATACTAAATCCGGGTTAAGTCCCGAAGGCATTCGTGCGAGTTATTAAATCCGGGTTATGTCCCGAAGGCATTGTGTGAGTTACTAAAACCGGGCTATGTCCGAAGGCATTTGAACGAGGAGCTATATCCGGTTAAATCCCGAAGGTACGTGATTTGGTAATGAATGAGCTTGTTGTAAAATTCCAGCGAATACTCGAAAAACATCCCAATATGGGGATATGTTACGTATGTGTTGAATTTATCGAGCCCTTACAAATAAATGTTCGCTCAGTTGATAAACAAGCTACCGGCCTTCGGCTAAGTTAGTCTATTGTGTATGTACTAAGGGTTGTTAATGTTGTGAAGCAAGTTTGATATCGGTAAATTGCGTATTGTGAAATATTCCGTTTAGCTAAATGTGTGTTATTCTTTGTTTATGCTGGAATTCCTTGCTCAAAACTTACTAAGCATAAATGCTTACTCGTTACACTGCTCCTCTGTTTTATAGATTTTTGGTTCTCCAGCTATCGGACTCGGGATCTTGAAGTCGAAGTCGCCCACACTATCAAAGGCTCTTTTGGGTACTATTTTGGTTGAATTTTGATATGGCATGTATAGGACTACCCATTGTGTTTTTCGAGTACTTTATGAAATGTATAAGTGTACAGCCATGCGAAAATGGCTTGTAGAAGTGGGGTATGGCATTAGACCATTCGTGTTTATGAATGTATAGATGGTTTCATGATGTAACTATAGTTGGAATGGAAGTGTTGAGCAAATGATCAGCCATTGGAATGGCTAAGTATGATCATATGTGGGCATATGTATGACAAGGCCCTAGTTGGTCCATGAAACCCCGAAAATAGGTAGGTTTACTTTGAAAACAGAGGCTGACAGCAGCAGTGGTGTGGATTGGAAAAATCACAAGAATTCGTAGGAGTGGAATTAAATAGTGAATAAATTACGTAATCGAACCTTGATGAATCTACTTTCATATGAAAGTAACGAACAATCATAAACAGTACAGTAAGAGATATCCGGGTTCTTGTGGAACAGGGCCGAACAGTTTCTGGATTCCTGTTCCGACTTTGGAAATTCACTATAAATTGACCAGAGTAATTAGGGTCATACCATATGTATGGATTCCTCTCTGAGTCTAGTTTCCAAAGAAACAAACGGCATCAGTATTGAAGCTCTGTGCAGAGAGATATCCAAGTCGTAATGGGAAAAGGTCAGTGTAGTCGACCCCTGTAACATGGGAGAGTTTGACTATAAACTGTACTAATTGGCCTGACCAAAATTCTAGAAAAAATACATAGGTGGGACATGAGTCTAGTTTCAGGGAAAAATCACAAAACTGATTTCGAGTTGTGAAACTCAGATATG
>NC_053428.1:82985072-83047787 GCF_007990345.1 Gossypium hirsutum | reverse complement strand
TTGACAGCCCAAAATTGACCCTAGTCGGGAAGTGGTTTCGGGACCACAAAACCGAGTCTTATAAATAATTAAAGATTATATTTGTGTTTATGATGTGCGTAAATGCTTGTGTGATAGTTCATACTTTAATTTGGTCAGTGTATGTGGAATTTATTAGTAGGGACTTATGTGAGACAATTTAGAAATATGCTAGGCAAGTGTTCAAGTGGCCCATTAATATATGTGGGAAGTGTTTGTCCTTGCATGTCAAATTAGCCAAATTAAGCATAGTGGCTGGCCATGCTATGGGTGGAAACATGTCACCAACATGTTATGCTAGTGATGTATGCTAAGAAAAATAAAATAAAGAGCATGGTAATTAAACAATGAAAAGGAAGGGTGATGAAAAAAAAATGGTCTCATCCATACCCCCCTTGTTGCCGTGAGTTGAGGAAAGAAAACAAAAAAAAATGTGTTCATTCTTGAACACCTTTGGCCGAATAGAGGAAAGAAAGGAAGGGAAGAGCTTGAGAAAATCGGCTATGGTGGTTTGCTAGACTAAGGTATGTTTGATGTTGTTCTTGAGATGCATGCATGTTTTAGTAGTTGACTTGAGTTCTAAAAACCCATGGTTCAATTTTGTGGATTGATGATGATTTTGTGTTTTGCCATTGATGAGTGCTTGAGCTTTTTGATAGTTGTTGATGAAAAGTGAAAGATATGTTAAAGATTAATATGTTAAATTAAGGCTTGGTAAGCTAGCTATTAAGGTGAAATGCTAATGTTAGTATTTGATTTGGTAATAATCTGTTTGGGGACAGCAGCAGTAAGGTGATTTTGGAAAATCGCCATAATTTGTAGGAGTTGAATTAGAAGCTGAGTGAATTATGCCATTAAAGCTTGAAGAGTCTATTTTCTTACAAAAGAAACTATAAAAACAAAAGAGTTACCGATCTTGAGATATTTGAAGTATTGTGGGGCTGAGTCAAAATGACTACTAGATTCCCTGTTCTGTTTTTAGGAAATCATTATAAATTGTACAAAAATGATTATAAGATAAAATTTATATGCTTAGACTCCTTAATGAGTCTAGTTTCAAATGAGATCAAATACAACACATTTTGAATTCTGTAAAATGAGAAATTTGATTCGTAGTGAAGAGTGGTCAGAATAGTCAAACAGTGAAACAGGGGAAACTTTAAGAAAAATCTGGTATTGATTGGCCAAGTCAAAAATTCTGAAAATTTTATGGATGGAAGATATACGAGTCTATATTCAGGGAAAATTAACGGCTAGTGATTTGGAGTTTTGTAGCTCCAGTTATAAACAATTTAGCGACTACTGCTCAGGAAAACAGCTCGTAGTGAATATGTGATTTTGTTGTAAACATTAATGAAAATTTGCCAATGAGTTATTTATTGACTATTATAAAGCTTACTATAATCTATGTGTGTGAAGGTCAAATCATATATATATTATTCTGAAAGTAATACTTGAATAGTCGATTAATGACTATTTTAAATTTTGTTGAACTTAAGCTCAAGAGCAAAAGGGAACTAGATCCGATAAAGGCAAAGAAAAGATCACTGAGTAGTCGAGTTGGAACCGTCTTACCCAACACAAGGTAAGTCATTAAGCATGTAGTTGGTATTATTTCAAATGGTCATAATGTTTATGTATTGATGCTGAATGGAATGAATAAATATACATATATATATATGCATGTACGTATGTGATGATGAAATTGTTGAATGAAAAGAAAAGAGGTAAGATGTACTGAGTTGTTGATCTCGGCACTAAACGTGCGGGTATAACCATTTATGACCATGAGATTGGCGCTAAGTGCGCGGGATTAAATTGTACAGCACTAAGTGTGCGATTTGACTATGTTGCACTAAGTGTGCGAAATGAATATGATGCACTAAGTGTGCGAATTGACCATGCGGCACTAAGTGTGCGAGTTTGACTATGTAGCACTAAGTGTGCGATTTGATTACGTAGCACTAAGTGTGCGAGTTGATTATATAGCACTGAGTGTGCGGACTCAATATGCATTCGTGAATCATTATGGACACTATGTGTGCGACACTATTGAGTCGATCGCGGACAGCGGATCGGGTAAGTGTCTTGAGTACATGGCTAATAGGTGCTATGCTTATACTTGGTGTTGAGCTCGGTAAGTTTGAACCTATGTGACAACTATACTTGAAGTCACGTACATAAAATTTATCGTAGGATGGGTGAAAGGCCGTTTAGTCGTTTGACTGTAATGAAAATAAATTGATTTATGAAAATGCTTCAATGTCCTATTGATGAGTATATGGAATGTGAATGCATGAATTGATATGAAATTGAATCGATAGGTTGGAGGAACTATGGTATGGTTCGGAATGGATGGAGTAATTAGCCTCGTTCCATTTTGTTTTCTCTTGTGATAATGTTATTGATGGATGGTAATGCATAGCTTATGACTTACTGAGTTATAAACTCACTCGGTGTTTCCTTGTCACCTATTCTAGGTTTCTTGGACACATCTCTTTTTGCGTGATCGGGCCGTCATCGAAGTCATCACACCGGATAGCAAGTTTTGGTACTTTCTTCTTAGTTGGCTTAGAAGAACATTTTGGCATGTATAAGCTATTACGTTGTGTTTGAACTTTGGCATGTAAACTTTAAGCCATGCGAAAATGGCACGAATGTTCGATTGAGTTGGATCAAGGGTAGGCATGAAATGGACCTAGTTACTTTCGTAACAGATGCTGGCAGCAGCAGTGTCATGAGATTGAAAAATCACTAAAAATAGTAGGAGTGGAATTAATTGATGAATAAATTATGTAATCGAAGCTCGATGAGTCTGTTTTCATGAGGAAGTAACGAAAAGATCATATGGGCAGTATATTAAGAGATAATCAGATTTTTGTGGGACAGGGCCAGAACGGTTTCTGGATTCCCTGCTCCGACTTTGGAAATTCATTATAAATTAACCAGAGATAATTAGGGGTCGTACCATATATGTATAGATTCCTCTCTGAGTCTAGTTTTCATAGAAGCAAACGGCATCAGTATTGAAGCCCCGTGCAGGGAGATATCCAAGTCGTAATGGGCAAAGGTCAGTGTAGTCGACCCCTGCAACATGGGAGACTTTGACTAATAAACTGTACTAATTGGCCCGACCAAAAATTCTAGAAAAAAATACATAGATGGGCACATGAGTCTAGTTTCTGGGAAAAATTACGAAACTTATTTTCGAGTTACGAAACTCAAGATATGATTTTTAAAACGACTAGTACACAGATTGGGCAGTGTCTGGAAAATAAATTTTATAAGGGGTTAAAGTCAGTTAACACCTCGTGTTCGACTCCGGTGTCGGTTTCGGGTTCGGGGTGTTACATTTGATTGGTATCAGAGCTATGGTTTAGTCGGTTCTAGGACTACCATAGCACGTATGAGTCTAGCTATACATGCCTTAATGTTAATGTTTAAAAGGGTGATGACTTCTGACGGTTGAAATGTTTTTGTTTTGATTAGTAAATGGATCCCAGTGTAGAAAGAACCCTAGCGGATGACGTTGAGAGCGTAGCGGCTGCTCCTGCACAAGGGACGCCGCCTATTGAACCTCAGTCATCTGCGAATAATCAAGGTGAGGGGGCTAAACAAGCCTTCTTTACCATGATGAATGAGTGGGTCGCGCAATATGCCCGAACCAACCCGGCTGTCCAACAATTCCCAAATTTGAATAATCCACCCCAAGAGCCTGTAATGCCATCAGTCGCTGATCCTGTGAGGCTGAGTAAGCCACCTGTAGACTTGATTAGGAAGCGTGGGGCCGAGGAGTTCAAGGCCATAGTAACTGATGATGCCGAAAGGGCCGAGTTCTGGCTTGATAACACCATTCGGGTGTTCGATGAATTGTCATGCACACCTGACGAATGTCTAAAATGTGCTGTATCTTTGTTGCGAGACTCAGCCTACTATTGGTGGAGGACCTTGATTTCCATAGTCCCGAACGAGCGAGTAACTTGGGACTTCTTTCAAACGGAATTCTGAAAGAAATTTATTAGCCAACGGTTCATTGATCAGAAGCGTAAGGAGTTCTTGGAACTCAAGCAAGGCCGTATGCCTGTATCTGAATACGAACATGAATTCGTAAGACTCAGTAGGTATGCCCGGGAGTGTGTAGCTGATGAGGTTGCTATGTGCAAAAGATTCGAGGAAGGATTGAATGAAGATTTAAAGCTACTAATGGGTATTTTGGAAATAAAAGAATTCGTAACACTAGTTGAACGAGCCTGCAAGGCGGAAGAACTTGGAAAGGAGAAGAGGAAGGCTGAATTTGAAGCTAGAGATTATCGTAAAAGATCGACGGGTAAAGCTCCGTTCTCAGCTGTAAAGAAGTTCAGGGAGGACATTAATAAGTCGAGGGCGACTGCGGGAATTTCCATCAGGGCAAGACCATCGATGGGCTCCCGAGCTACTTCGGTAGCTAGTGTGGGCAATAATCGTCACGAGAAACCTGAATGTCCCCAATGTGGAAGACGACACCTAGGTGAATGTTGGGGCAAGTCTACTAGTAGGGCCTGTTACGGATGCGGTTCGAAGGACCACTTCATTAGAGATTGCACGGAGCTGGATGAGAAGAATAAGATTCAAGGTGCAAGACCTAGTGGAGTGACATCTAGAGGTAGACCACCGAGAATTTTAGGAGGCAGGGGTGGTAGTCAGAGGGGGGCCTCTGATACGGCTGATCGAGCCGAGAACCGTACTCCTGCTAGAGCATATGCCATTCGCGCACGAGAGGAGGCATCCTCCCCCGACGTCATCACTGGTACCTTCACTCTCTTTGATACTAATGTGATTGCATTGATTGACCCTGGTTCTACTCATTCATATGTATGCGAAACCTTAGCAACCAGTAAGACTCTACCTGTTGAGTCTACTGAGCTCGTAATTCGAGTATCAAACCCTTTGGGTCAATGCGTACTTGTTGATAAAGTGTGTAAGAGATGCCCTCTAATAATCCGAGAATCCTGTTTTCCGGCCGATTTGATACTTTTGCCGTTCGACGAGTTTGATGTTATTCTTGGTTTGGATTGGTTAACCGCGCATGATGCGGTTGTGAATTGCAAAAGCAAGACTATCGATTTGAGGTGCGCAAATAACGAAATAATCCGAGTTGAGTCTGCGGACTTAAGGGGGTTGCCAGCTGTAATATCAGCAATGTTGGCCCAGAAATATGTAAGGAAAGGGTGCGAAGCATACCTCGCGTATGTACTTGATGACAAGGAGTTAGAAAGGAAACCCGAATCGGTGCCGGTGGTTTGTGAATACCCGGATGTTTTTCCTGAAGAGTTACCGGGTTTGCCACCTGTTCGGGAGGTAGAGTTTGGTATTGAGCTTGTACCTGGAACTACGCCAATTTCGATCGCTCCGTATCGTATGGCACTAACCGAGTTAAAAGAGTTGAAAGCTCAGTTGCAAGAATTGACGGATAGAGGTTTCGCTCGACCGAGTTTCTTACCTTGGGGTGCACCAGTATTGTTCGTGAAAAAGAAGGACGGAACCATGAGGTTGTGCATTGACTATCGTCAACTGAATAAAGTGACGATAAAGAATAAGTATCCGTTACCGCGTATTGATGATCTGTTCGATCAATTAAAGGGAGCATCGGTGTTTTCAAAGATAGATTTGAGATCGGGTTATTATCAGTTGCGGATTCGAGATTCGGACGTACCCAAAACTGCTTTCAGAACGAGGTACGGTCACTACGAGTTCTTAGTGATGCCGTTCGGGCTCACTAATGCCCCTGCGGTGTTTATGGATTTGATGAATCGGATCTTCAGGCCGTATTTGGATCGGTTCGTAGTTGTGTTTATTGATGACATCTTGGTCTATTCAAGAGATGAGACCGAACATGCTGAGCATCTGAGGCAAGTGTTGCAAATTTTGCGGGATAAGCAGTTATATGCTAAGTTCAGTAAGTGTGAGTTCTGGTTAAGAGAGGTTAGCTTCTTGGGTCATGTGGTATCCGCATCGGGTATTCGAGTTGACCCGAGCAAAATTTCAGCCATACTTAACTGGAAGCCTCCGAGAAATGTTACCGAAGTCCGGAGCTTTCTAGGGCTCGCCGGTTATTACCGACGATTTGTCAAAGGTTTCTCGATGATAGCCACACCAATGACGAAGCTACTTCAAAAGGATGTTAAGTTCGAATGGACGGAGAAATGTCAGAAAAGCTTCGATCAACTGAAAACTCATTTGACTGAAGCTCCAATTTTGGTGCAACCCGAATCGGGTAAAGAGTTTGTCATTTATAGTGACGCATCCCTACTTGGGTTGGGTTGCGTATTGATGCAAGAAGGTCGAGTTGAGGCCTATGCGTCAAGACAATTAAAGCCACACGAGAGAAATTATCCGACCCATGATCTCGAACTAGCCGCCATTGTGTTTGCATTGAAAATATGGCGACATTATTTGTTTGGTGAGAAGTGCCATGTGTTTTCGGATCACAAAAGTCTCAAATATTTGATGACTCAACGAGACTTGAATCTGCGACAAAGACGTTGGCTTGAGTTGTTGAAAGATTACGAGCTTGTCATTGATTACCACCCGGGAAAGGCTAATGTGGTTGCGGACGCCTTAAGCCGGAAATCACTGTTTGCTTTGCGAGCGATGAATGTACACTTGTCTGTTCTATCTGACAATGTGTTAGTAGCTGAATTAAAAGCCAAACCATTATTGACTCATCAAATTCTTGAAGCTCAGGAAGTCGATGATGAATTGGTTGCAAAACGAGCTGAGTGTGTTCCGAACAAGGAATCGGAGTTTCAGGTTGATGATGATGGTTGTTTGAGGTTTAGAAGTCGTTTGTGTGTTCCAAGGAATTCGGAACTCATTCCGATGATTCTGAACGAAGCCCATTGTAGCCGAATGTCAATTCACCCGGGGAGCACGAAAATGTACAACGACTTGAAACGTCGGTTTTGGTGGCATGGTATGAAACGAGACATCTCCGACTTTGTTTCGAGATGTTTAATATGTCAACAAGTGAAAGCGGAACATCAAGTGCCTTCAGGGTTACTTCAGCCGATCATGATACCCGAGTGGAAATGGAACCGAGTCACAATGGACTTTGTGTCCGGACTGCCATTGTCCGCAAGTAAGAAGGATGCGATTTGGATTGTTGTTGATAGGCTGACTAAGTCGGCTCACTTTATCCCCGTGCGTACGGATTTTTCATTGGATAAACTAGCCGAATTGTATGTTTCTCAGATTGTGAGATTACATGGAGTACCTATTTCTATCGTGTCGGATAGAGATCCGAGATTCACCTCGCGATTTTGGAAGAAATTGCAAGAAGCTTTGGGTACCAAGCTGCATTTTAGCACCGCTTTTCATCCCCAAACCGATGGTCAATCCGAGCGGATAATTCAGATACTCGAGGATATGCTGAGATGCTGCATCCTTGAGTTTAGTGGTTCATGGGAACGGTATGTACCTTTGATTGAATTCGCTTACAACAATAGTTTTCAATCAAGTATTAAGATGGCACCTTACGAGGCTTTGTACGGTCGTAAATGCCGTACACCATTGTTTTGGACCGAGCTCGGTGAAAGTAAAATTTTCGGAGTTGATTTGATTAAAGATGCCGAACAGAAAGTAAAGGTAATCCGTGAAAGTCTGAAAGCAGCCACAGATCGTCAGAAATCGTATGCGGATTTGAAACGAAAAGACATTGAATATCAGGTGGGAGATAAAGTGTTTCTTAAAGTTTCGCCTTGGAAAAAGGTACTTAGGTTTGGCCGTAAGGGCAAGTTGAGCCCGAGATTCATTGGGTCGTACGAAATCTCCGAACGAGTGGGGCCAGTTGCGTATAGATTGATTTTGCCCCCTGAGCTTGAAAAGATCCATGACGTCTTTCATGTTTCGATGCTTCGACGCTATAGATCTGATCCATCGCACATAATTAGCCCATCAGAGGTTGAAATTCAAGCCGATATGAGTTATGAAGAAGAACCGATGCGTATCCTAGCTCGTGAAGTGAAGGAGTTACGAAACAAAAGAGTTACGCTAGTAAAGGTGTTATGGCTCAAACACGGGATCGAGGAAGCTACTTGGGAAACCGAGAGCTCGATGAAAGAACGATATCCAAACCTATTTACCGGTAAGATTTTCGGGGACGAAAATTTCTTAAGTGGGGGAGAGTTGTGACAACCCAAAATTGACCCTAGTCGGGAAGTGGTTTCGGGACCACAAAACCGAGTCTTATAAATAATTAAAGATTATATTCTGTGTTTATGATGTGCGTAAATGCTTGTGTGATAGTTCCATACTTTAATTTGGTCAGTGTATGTGGAATTTATTAGTAGGGACTTATGTGAGACAATTTAGAAATATGCTAGGCAAGTGTTCAAGTGGCCCATTAATATATGTGGGAAAGTGTTTGTCCTTGCATGTCAAATTAGCCAAATTAAAGCATAGTGGCTGGCCATGCTATGGGTGGAAACATGTCACCAACATGTTATGCTAGTGATGTATGCTAAGAAAAATAAAATAAAGAGCATGGTAATTAAACAATGAAAAGGAAGGGTGATGAAAAAAAAAATGGTCTCATCCATACCCCCCCTTGTTGCCGTGAGTTGAGGAAAGAAAACAAAAAAAAAAATGTGTTCATTCTTGAACACCTTTGGCCGAATAGAGGAAAGAAAGGAAAGGGAAGAGCTTGAGAAAATCGGCTATGGTGGTTTGCTAGACTAAGGTATGTTTGATGTTGTTCTTGAGATGCATGCATGTTTTAGTAGTTGACTTGAGTTCTAAAAACCCATGGTTCAATTTTGTGGATTGATGATGATTTTGTGTTTTGCCATTGATGAGTGCTTGAGCTTTTTGATAGTTGTTGATGAAAAGTGAAAGATATGTTAAAGATTAATATGTTAAATTAAGGCTTGGTAAGCTAGCTATTAAGGTGAAATGCTAATGTTAGTATTTGATTTGGTAATAATCTGTTTGGGGACAGCAGCAGTAAGGTGATTTTGGAAAATCGCCATAATTTGTAGGAGTTGAATTAGAAGCTGAGTGAATTATGCCATTAAAGCTTGAAGAGTCTATTTTCTTACAAAAGAAACTATAAAAACAAAAGAGTTACCGATCTTGAGATATTTGAAGTATTGTGGGGCTGAGTCAAAATGACTACTAGATTCCCTGTTCTGTTTTTAGGAAATCATTATAAATTGTACAAAAATGATTATAAGATAAAATTTATATGCTTAGACTCCTTAATGAGTCTAGTTTCAAATGAGATCAAATACAACACATTTTGAATTCTGTAAAATGAGAAATTTGATTCGAAGTGAAGAGTGGTCAGAATAGTCAAACAGTGAAACAGGGGAAACTTTAAGAAAAATCTGGTATTGATTGGCCAAGTCAAAAATTCTGAAAATTTTATGGATGGAAGATATACGAGTATATATTCAGGGAAAATTAACGGCTAGTGATTTTGAGTTTTGTAGCTCCAGTTATAAACAATTTAGCGACTACTGCTCAGGAAAACAGCTCGTAGTGAATATGTGATTTTGTTGTAAACATTAATGAAAATTTGCCAATGAGTTATTTATTGACTATTATAAAGCTTACTATAATCTATGTGTGTGAAGGTCAAATCAATATATATATTATTCTGAAAGTAATACTTGAATAGTTGATTAATGACTATTTTAAATTTTGTTGAACTTAAGCTCAAGAGCAAAAGGGAACTAGATCCGATAAAGGCAAAGAAAAGATCACTGAGTAGTCGAGTTGGAACCGTCTTACCCAACACAAGGTAAGTCATTAAGCATGTAGTTGGTATTATTTCAAATGGTCATAATGTTTATGTATTGATGCTGAATGGAATGAATAAATATACATATATATATATGCATGTACGTATGTGATGATGAAATTGTTGAATGAAAAGAAAAGAGGTAAGATGTACTGAGTTGTTGATCTCGGCACTAAACGTGCGGGTATAACCATTTATGACCATGAGATTGGCACTAAGTTGGCGGGATTAAATTGTACAGCACTAAGTGTGCGATTTGACTATGTTGCACTAAGTGTGCGAAATGAATATGATGCACTAAGTGTGCGAATTGACCATGCGGCACTAAGTGTGCGAGTTTGACTATGTAGCACTAAGTGTGCGATTTGATTACGTAGCACTAAGTGTGCGAGTTGATTATATAGCACTGAGTGTGCGGACTCAATATGCATTCGTGAATCATTATGGACACTATGTGTGCGACACTATTGAGTCGATCGCGGACAGCGGATCGGGTAAGTGTCTTGAGTACATGGCTAATAGGTGCTATGCTTATACTTGGTGTTGAGCTCGGTAAGTTTGAACCTATGTGACAACTATACTTGAAGTCACGTACATAAAATTTATCGTAGGATGGGTGAAAGGCCGTTTAGTCGTTTGACTGTAACGAAAATAAATTGATTTATGAAAATGCTTCAATGTCCTATTGATGAGTATATGGAATGTGAATGCATGAATTGATATGAAATTGAATCGATAGGTTGGAGGAACTATGGTATGGTTCGGAATGGATGGAGTAATTAGCCTCGTTCCATTTTGTTTTCTCTTGTGATAATGTTATTGATGGATGGTAGTGCATAGCTTATGACTTACTGAGTTATAAACTCACTCGGTGTTTCCTTGTCACCTATTCTAGGTTTCTTGGACACATCTCTTTTTGCGTGATCGGGCCGTCATCGAAGTCATCACACCGGATAGCAAGTTTTGGTACTTTCTTCTTAGTTGGCTTAGAAGAACATTTTGGCATGTATAAGCTATTACGTTGTGTTTGAACTTTGGCATGTAAACTTTAAGCCATGCGAAAATGGCACGAATGTTCGATTGAGTTGGATCAAGGGTAGGCATGAAATGGACCTAGTTACTTTCGTAACAGATGCTGGCAGCAGCAGTGTCATGAGATTGAAAAATCACTAAAAATAGTAGGAGTGGAATTAATTGATGAATAAATTATTTAATCGAAGCTCGATGAGTCTGTTTTCATGAGGAAGTAACGAAAAGATCATATGGGCAGTATATTAAGAGATAATCAGATTTTTGTGGGACAGGGCCAGAACGGTTTCTGGATTCCCTGCTCCGACTTTGGAAATTCATTATAAATTAACCAGAGATAATTAGGGGTCGTACCATATATGTATAGATTCCTCTCTGAGTCTAGTTTTCATAGAAACAAACGACATCAGTATTGAAGCCCCGTGCAGGGAGATATCCAAGTCGTAATGAGAAAAGGTCAGTGTAGTCGACCCCTGCAACATGGGAGACTTTGACTAATAAACTGTACTAATTGGCCTGACCAAAAATTCTAGAAAAAAATACATAGATGGGCACATGAGTCTAGTTTCTGGGAAAAATTACGAAACTGATTTTCGAGTAACGAAACTCAAGATATGATTTTTAAAACGACTAGTACACAGATTGGGCAGTGTCTGGAAAATAAATTTTATAAGGGGTTAAAGTCAGTTAACACCTCGTGTTCGACTCCGGTGTCGGTTTCGGGTTCGGGGTGTTACAGTTACATGCAAGTGTTGGCCGGCCATTTGCATTCAAAAATGGTCTAATTGACATGCAAGTCCACATTTTTGAATACATGCTCTATTAGATCACTTTATATATTTACCTAACCTATTTTACCAATGTTTCACATAAGTCCCGTTTCAAAATTTCACATACAAATGGCAAAATAAATGCTTGAAATTGTTTTACACATGCATTTACTCACCTCATGAACATAGAATATAACTTTCAATTATTTATAAAACTCGGTTTCGTAGTCCCGAAACCACATTTCGACTAGGGTCAAATTAGGGGTGTCACAGAGAGAGCACCGAAGTTGTCAGTACTACTGATGCTTATTTTCTACGGAGCATGGCCACCAGACATATCTTTGATTTGGCATACTTCATCGCCTTAGCCTTCCTCCATCAGACTGACTGACATAGGAAGGGTTCTATCTATTTAGGCTCTTATGTGACTCAACTTACTCGACACTTTGGTCTCCTCGACACACTAGTGCAGTCCTCTACACTTACACTCGTCGGCCGGATGTCCCCACAAAGATTCTCGAGCATGATCCATATGAGAATGATCGAGTGGTGTCGTGGAGTAGATCCTCCTCAATACCGATTAGTTCATTCTAACTCTCAGAATGAACCCGAGGACTTCACTGATGATGTTCCCTTCCATCACGAGGATCCACCTCATCCTCCACCTTCGAGTCACCATCCTGTTTCTTCTGTTGCTACTTTAATGGACCTCTCCGAGTAGTTCACTTGTTTCGAGTAGCATTTCTTTCAGAGGTTTGACAGTATTAATTTGACATTGCAACAGATTTGTCAGCATCTCTATATCTCCTCCTCAGTGCCAACAACTCACGACACCAACGCGTCTGATGATGAGGACCATTGAGTCCATTTGTTTTATTTTATTTTATTTTTTATTTTTATGTTTATTGTTATTTTATTAGACTTATTTCATTTTTATATTTTGAGCTATATTTTTATTTTTTATTTCTAATCGAGTTTTAATCCTTTAATCTTCTTCACTATTTGTGTTTATTTTCTTATTAGCTTGCTCGGAATCATGCTCTACATTTAGATTTCACTACAATTCTGCTTTTCACTATTCTGGGGATTTCATCCAAAATTCAGGGTAGTTTCAATTTTCTTCCTCTCTTATAATATTTTGTTTATATTGTGATTATAAGTGTTTGTACATTGAGGACAATGTACATCTTAAGTGTGGGGAGGTTATTTATATAATTATTAGAAAATCCCTGAATTATGTCTTGTGTTTAAATGATTTTCTCATACTTCTATTAGAATAAGTTTTTATTGATTTATGATTTTTGTTGATGTGTTTTAGATTAATTTGCTGATAATCATGTATTGGTTGTTTTAAACTTTAAGACATGAGAGAATCAAGCATGATAAGTTTATTTTTAGAATTAAAAAAATTTTAGGTTGTTTCCCTAATTGAGGTATTACCTTGAAGTTTGAGATTTGCAAGATTGACATCAAAAACTATAATTTTTTGTGAGATTTTGAGCCTTTAGAGCATACATTTTTCTTGCTAATTTTTATTATTGGTTGTGAGTGTGTCAATATTGATTTGTTATTCTAGAACTTGATTCGATTATGAATGTCGAGACCACACCTTTGATTTGATATACTGAGATGATAAAGGCACTTAGGTTTTAACCCACTTATCCCATAAAAGCCTACCTACATAATTAATCCTTGGTGAACCCTTTGAGCCTAATACACCGTTTCTTGATTCACCCATTAATATTAACCCAAAACTCAATTTTTGCTCATTGAGAATTTTTCCTATTTTATTTACTCCATTTTTATCAAAATTTGATTTGGTTAATTGCCTGATTAAGTCTTTTGTTTAAGTTGCTAAACTATTTCCTATTGTTCTAAAAAAAACTCAAAAAAAATTAAAAAATACATATATATTGGTTATTATGTAGTTCTATGTTGATTGAGCTTGAACAGTTAAATTCATATTTTGAGAAGAAGCTCGTGTTATTCTTGAATAATTTTCAAGTGATGTAATTGTTTTTAATTCAGCATTGGTTTATTTTTCTAGTTTGGTAATTTATCAATTCGATCTCGATTTTAACCAAATTTTTTAGCTTTTCTCCACACCCTTTAACCTAAGCCCCATTACAACCTCTTAAAGACCTTTTGATTTGAGTATCATCTCCTTTTATAGTGGTGGGGATTTGATTTTCATGCAAGCCTATGGTAATGATTTTTCATGTTTGACTACTGAGTGCTTATTTTTGGAACTTAAACACTTTGAGTGATTTGAGTGAATCTTTAGTGAGGATGTTAATTCTTGTCGATTTTGAATTAAAGTTTATTACTTAGATAAGGGGAAATACCTACGTTTTCATACTTTAAAAATGTTCGACTTGGATTGTTTGAATCTTTAGTACTCTTTTAGTTAAATTATCAATGTATGATTATTTTTGAATTATGATGAAACATCATTGATGAGAATTATGACCTGAGAAAGATTAATTTTAATTGTGAGTTGAGAATTTTGCTTGAGGACAAGCAAACGCTTAAGTGTAGGGATATTTGATAAGCCATAAAGTAACTTGTTTTTAAGCTCATTTTTAATGAATTTTTAGATGATTTATTATGTAAATTAGTGAATTTGATGCTCTTAATCCTTTAAATTCATTTTTCTATACTTAGGTGAGCATAGAGGAGCGAAAAACAAGCCAAAATAGAGCAAAAAAAGCTATTTTTAACATCCACACAGCCCAAGAATTTCCACACAGGCGGGCCACATGCCCATGTTTCCTAAACAAGTGGAAAAACCCAATTTTTAGACTTCCTGAGCATTCTAAAGTCTATAAATAACAATTAGAAAAAGACCTAAGGAGCATGCAGAGAAGATTGAAGAAATTACTCGAAGAACACCATTGGAGCCAACTTAGAAGCGAATCTCCTTCAAGTTTGAATATCTCATTTTAACTTCTTTTGAAGCTTATTTGAATTTCATTATGTCTTGCAGTTTTCTGACTTCTTCAGATTATGAACTAAATTCCATAGATACCTAGGAAATATGAATCCTATTATGAATCTTATTATTTGATTCCTGAATTACATGATAAATACTTGATTCTTGTTCTCAATTATGTATGCTTATTTCGTGCTTTAATATTTAAGGGATATTAATTCATGTTTAATGTTCTTATTTAAGTGGAGCAAAAGTCCGTGTTTAAGAGTAGATCTAACATAATTGAGTGGAGTTGCATGCAATCCTAGAAATAGGACGACATAAATCTACTGGATTAGAGTCAAATCTAATAGGGGAATCTATAGATTGAGTTAATGCGACAATAGGGGTTTTAATTAGAAAGAGATTTCGATCAATCAACCTAGATTTTGTTTTTCATACTACCTAGAGTCTGTTGTTCTTGCTCTCGAAAGAGATATTAACATAATTTAGGGATTTATATGGATCAAGAAACGAGTAAATAATTTATTTAATTCAGATTCAAAATAATAAGTGAAGTTTAGGTGGATTCTTTCCTGGGTATTGTCTTTCTCTTTGGTTTTCTTCAAATATTTTCCTAATTCATTCCTTGTCACGTTCTTAGTTAATTTAGACTAGTAAATTTAGATTAAAAAATCATCCCAATTTATCAGCTAAATAATAGAAAAATTGTAATTACTGGTACTTTTAGTACTCGTGGATACGATATTCCCTACTCACCATAGTTGTACTATTGTCCGATAGGAGCGCTTGCCTTTATCGTAACCATAGTTAGTTTAGTGACCATCAGTATCTAAATTAAGGACATCAGCTACTTTCATCGGCTTTGTCCTCATGACTTACCACTGATAATTATTCAGTGTCATCTCAATAAATTCATAAGCCGCTTCGGGTGTTTTTTTGTTAAGTGTTCCACCAGCTGCTGTGTCAATTAACTGCTTTGTTGAGGGATTCAAACCATTGTAGAAGGTTTGAACTTGTAAACATAAGGGTAACCCATGGTGAGGGCACCATCTCAATAGATTTTTGTATCTCTCCCATCCATCATATAAAGTCTCTAAATTGATCTGAACAAAGGAAGAGATATCATTCCTCAACTTGGTTGTCTTATCCGGTGGAAAGTACTTCAGAAGGAACGGTCATTTGAGCCCATGTAGTGATGGAACCTCATGGTAAAGAGTTTATCCATTGTTTTATCTTTGTTCTTCAACGAGAATGGGAACAACATTAAGCGAATGGCGTCATCAATGGCACCATTAATCTTGAAAAAGTATCACAAATTTCTAGGGAATTTGCCAAATGAGTAGTTGGATTTTCGTCTCTCAAACCATCAAATTGAACATACTGTTGTACCATCTGAATTGTGTTCAGCTTCATTTTGAAGTTATTTGCAGCAATGGTGCATTGCACAATACTCAATTTAGCCTCAGCTAGAGTGGACTTGGCATAATCGTACATAGTACGAGGAACATGAGCTACAGCAACTGCAAGAGGTAGCTGAATATTCTGGTTATCACCCATCTCCTCAATAATAATAATAATGTCCTCTTATTCATCTACTATAATTTTTTGACTTTGCCTTGCTACTCTAGGATTTCTACGAGTTGTACTTCCAATTTCAATATCGAAAAGTAATGGTCCCGATGAGTTTCTTCTAGTCATAAACCAAAAAAAGCTACCAGAAGCAAAAAAAGAAATAATAATAAAGAAAAAAAAGAAAAATTAGAATGTAAAAATTAAACAAAACAAAATTATAATAAAAATAAAAATAGCTAAATTAATAAAAAAATAAAGTGTTCATAATATTTCAGTCCCCAGAACAGCGCCAAAAACTTGATCTGTGTTTTCCATACTAACTAAAAATATAACTAAGGAAAACACACCTATCGAACAATAGTATAGCTACAGTGAGTAGAGATATCGTATCCACAAGGACTAAATTATTAGTAATTATTGTTTTCTTATTATTTACCCAACAATTTGGAGTGATGAGTTTTAATCAAAAATTACTACACTAACTTAACTAAGAACGCAACAAAGAATGAATCAGGAAAATAATCAAAAGATAACCAATGAGAGATACAATACCCAAGAAAGAATCCACCTAGACACCTTCTATTATTATTAATTCGATTCAAACGATTTATTCATTTGATGTCTTGATCCTTAGAAATCCCTAAATTATGCTAATATCTCTTTTGAGAGTAAGAACAACTGACTCTATGTTGATTAATTCAAATCTCTTTCTAATTAAAACCCCTATTGTCACATTAACTCGATCTATAGATTCCCCTATTAGATTTGACTCTAACCTGGTAGATTTACGTCGTCCTATCTCTAAGATTGCATGCAACTGGACTCAATTATGCTAGATCTACTCTTAAACAGGGACTTTTGCTCTACTGAATTATGCACATTAAACATGAATTAATATCCCGAAAAAATTAAAACAAGAAACACACACACATAATTGAGAACAAGAATCAAGTATTTAATATGTAAAATAGAATTAAATAATAGAATTTGTCATAAGTTTTATCCTCCCTAGGTATCTAGGGAATTAGTTCATAATTCTAAATAAAAATATCTTAAAGTCAGAAAAACCATAAGAAACAAAGAAACTCATAAAAACTTCAGAAGAAATTAAAAGGAAGTCTTCGATCTTGATGGAAATCTACTTCGAAAATGGCTCCAATGGCCTTTTTTGAGTCGTTTTCTTGATATTCTCTGATGGCCCGCATATCTTTTCTTCTATTTGGTATTTATAGACTTTATTATAATCAGAAAGCCTAAAAATTGAGTTTTTCTGTGTGTTTGGGAAGCAAGTTATGAAATCGACACGAGTTGGCACATGGCCGTGTGTCCAACACATGTGGCTCACATGAGCGTGTGTCCAGCCCGTGTGGCTCCTGAAATATGCTATTTTTCTTTGATTTTTGCTCTTTTTGCTCCCAAATGCTCACCTGAGTATAAGAACATGAATTAAAGGGATTAGGAGCATCAAATTCACCAATTTGCATAAATAGTCATCCAAAAACGCATTAAGAATGAGATTAAAATATGTTAGTTTTATAATTTATCAACATAAATAGGTATTTTGGATCATTTTATAATCCTCCTTCAAGTACTATTTACCATATATGTTCAAACTATTTCAATTCATATAAATGAATAATTTTCCAAGAATTTCAATATGCTTCTAGCATCCTAAATCCTTCAAGGATTTTAATATAAACTTTACTATATAGTGATTTATAAAAGGCTGTAACAACAACCATTAAATGCAAGTTAAATCTTTTATGAATTGTTAAAATAATATATCTAAAGGTTATTGCATCCACCACAAAAGAATATTATATCTTTTCATAATAAATGTCAGGTCTTAGCGACAAACTTCATATTTTTATTCTGCTTTTGCAAAACTACTTCATTTTTATCCTCACTAGCTTTATACCTGTAACAGTCCGATTTTGACCCTAGTCAGAACAATGGTTTCGGACCACATATCCACGTCAAAAAAATATTTAAATATTATTTTTAATGTTTATGATATGTGAATGAGCATGTGTGAAAGTCTCGTATGGAAATTTAATCGTTTGTGTGCTTAATTTGTTAAAAGGACCTAATCGCATAAAATATAAAAATTACCTACTAAATGTTAAAGTGCCTATTTGATTTGTCTCATTAAAAGAGAGATCCTTATGATGTAATTTGACCACTGGAAGTTTGAATAGACATAAATGGGCATTACTTAGTGGATTTTAAATGATATTAAGGCCATTTTAGTAAAATGTATATTAATATGTGATTAATAAAACAAAAGCTTAAAATTTGTTCATCCATTATCATTCATAGCTGAAAATAGCAAAGAAAAAGAAAGAATAAAAGCTCTTAGGGTTTCGACACTTGTGATTGTGATTAAGGTATGGTTTTTGATCCGTTTTTGATAATTTCTACGTTTTTGTAATCGTTGTTTCATATACTATCAAGCCCATGCCTCAAGTTCTGATTTCGATTATGATTTTTAAATGTTCCATGGATTAATTTATGATCTTTATGTTTTTATATGATGAAATATGAAAGCTTGATGTTAGGTTTATATGTTTTGTCTTTAGATTTTTGATGATTTTGAGTAAGATGGGCTAAATTGTGAAATTTGTAAATTGAAGGACTAAAATGTGAAATAAATGTAATGTACGGACTTGTATGAGAGCTATGAAAATTCGGCTAAGCTTGTGTACAAGCAAATTATGTGTATTTTGTGATTTTGTGAATTAATGACTAAAGTGTCAAAATGTAAAAATGTGAGGGCTAGTTTGCAAAATTTCCTAATTGTGTGTATATGGATTGTTTTGAATGAATGTGTGATTCAATAAGTTAAATTTGAATTGATTTAGATCGAGAACTAAAAAATACGGAATTAGATCGGGGAAAGTCGAAAGTCGTCGAGTAGCCAGTTCAGTTTATCCAAATTTGTATAAAGTAAGTCGATATACAAATAAGCTTGTTTAATTGAATTATTATTCATTTGATATTGAATTGTGATGAATGAATGTTCAAGCTAAATATATACTATCTGAGAAAGTATCGACAAAGTTTCGACTTCTGAAAAGCCCCGTACGAACCCTAGGAATAGTTAGGATACATATGTCATGACATAGGATTTCGTTATATGATTTCGTGTAAGACCACATCGGGGACGTTGGCATCGAATTTTGTTTTATGTGTAAGACCATGTCTGAGACATCGGTATCATATCTGATTTCGTGTAAGACCCTGCCTAGGACAGTGGCATCGATGTTTGATTACATGTAAGACCACGTCTAGGATGTCGACATTGTATATACTTTCTGATCTATCCGCGTATCCTTATGTTTTTGAATGGTTCAAATGGGCATTCTGAGAAAATGAATAACTTTGTGAAATCATATCAGATTTAGGTATGTTTACTTTGTATAGCCTATTTGAGAATGAAAGGTAAGTATTTGAATATGAGATTTGTGTTAGCATTGGTATACAAAGTGTAAATGATTTGATGATACTTATTTTCTTAGAATGATATGTTTATTTGTATATGGCTTACTAAGCTTTTGAAAGCTTACTTTGTGTTTGTTTGCATTGTTTTATAGATATCAAAGCTATTGTGAGCTCGGGGATTGTCAAGGATCGTCACCACACTATCGAACCTTATTTTGGTACTTTGAAAATGTATATATTAAAATATGGCATGTATAGGCTAGAAGTTGTGGAATTATGTTTTGTGATGTACATATTTAGCCATGTGATATGGCTAGTTTGTGTTTGAACTTATAGTTTGATAATGGTATATGATATGAGTTGCTAATGTGAAACTGTGGTATGTTTTGTTTGGCCAAAAGAAATGGTCTATGTTGAGAAGTTTTGGTAAGTTTTGAGCATTTGATTGAATGATATATTGATCATATGTTTAGGTATGATTTTAGTTTAAGTTTTAGGTATGAATTGATTGATGAATTGAGATTTGAAATGATTGACAATGTTATAGCATGAATTATAGATATTGGCTGAAATGGTTCTACATATATGTTTGGTTTGGTGCTTGTAGGTTGACCCAAATTGAGGTGGCAAATTGGCTATTCAAATGGCCTATTTTTGTCCACACAGGTAGAGAAACGGGCGTGTGTCTCAGACGTGTGTCACACACGGCTATGTGGCACGGTCGTGTGTCCCCTGGGGTACCCTACAATTGTAAGTCAGACTCGAGCGTGGCCAAGGCACACAGGGGTGTGGCTAGCGTGTGGCCCAATTCAGACATGACCACGACCAAGGTACACGGGCGTGTCTTGTAGCCGTGTGAGCAAGTTAGTATGTATGACCTGTTTTGACACGGCCTAGACACACGGGCGCTTCTAATGCCGTGTAAGGCACACGGCCTGATTACACGGGCCTGTGACTTGTACTTGTTTGAAAAATGTTTAAGTTTTGGAAAAATGTTATATGTGTTCTATTTAGTCCTGACTCCTTTCTAATGTATGTTTAAGGTCTCGATGACTATATAAGAAACTCTATATTGATATTTGATCCCTGATGCTTTGATGATTATGAAATGAAAGTTGAATGTTCCGATTTGTTTAGTAATGCCTTTAACCCTAGTCCAGCGACGGATACGGGTTAGGGGTGTTACATTTTATTAGTATCAGAGCTATGGTTTAGTCGGTTCTAGGACTACCATAGCGTATGTGAGTCTAGCTATACATATCATATTTATGAATTGCGTTAGTGTGATGAATCCTGACATTGAAATGTGTTTTTATATAGCAAATAGATCCCGAACGAGCCATAGCGAACGATGTCGAAAGCAACGCGCCTGCTCTCTCATAATGGACAACACCATCTGATTCTAGACCGGCTACGAGTATCCCTGATGGTGAGGCTAGACAAGCCTTCTATCAAATGATGAACGATTGGTTTAGCCAATATATTAGAACCAATCCGGTTGTTCATGTAACAGCCCGATTTTGGGGCTAGTCAGAATAGTGGTCTCGGGACCATAAATCCAGAGTTGAGTAAATTATTTTATTATTATTTTGGAGTCATAGCATGTTTATAATAGTACATGAAAAATTTTGGTGAGCTAATTTTGACGTTTGTCAGCCCAATTGCGAAAAAAAGACTAAATCGCATAAAGTGAAAAAGTCTTGAATTGATAGCTAAAGATGTTATTTTATTAGAGAAGAAAAATTAGGGCATTTTAAAGGGTAATTAGACCCCTAGAAATAGAGTGGTCGGCCATAGGAGCCATATGTGGTCAAAATTTTCAAATTTTGTTGGGTTAGGTGACCAATTTTGACTAAAATAGAAATAAATAAAAAAAGGATGATATCATCCCTTACTCATCTCTTTTCTCCACCAAAAATCAGCCATTGAAGGGGGTTTGAAAGCTGAAAATTTTTAGCTACTTAGTTGACTCACAAGTAAGTGATTTTCATACCATTTGTTGATGATTTTTGCATTTTTAAGACCCTTGAAGCATGAGCTATCAAATGAGGGGTATATCTTGCAAAATGGTTGACGGTCTAGGGTTTCTCCATGAAATAAGTTAGGGTATTTTCTAAAATTTTATGGAAGAATATGAGTCTTAGTTGTATAATAGACAACTTTTGTGAAAGGTGTTACCATGAAAACACCTAAATGGACCATTTTGCACAAGTTGTAAAATAATTGATAAATGTGTGAAATAGAGAGAATTTGGGGTTTCTATAAGAGTAAAAAAAGTTCAGCTAGGCTTAAGATGGGAATAAATTCGATAAAAAATGATTTTCGAGCATAGGGGTAAAATGGTCATTTTGTTAAAGTCTAAGGGCAAAATGGTCATTTTATCGAAGATGTGAATTTTTAATTGCTTAATTTTATTTAGTGATTAAATGAGTGCATTTTGCTATTTTAGATCAATAATTGCCAAATCCAAACCTAGACCGGGGAAAAGCCAAGCAAACCGACTAAACTGACTAGTCGTGTACCTTTTGTAATCCAAGGTAAGTTGTACGTAAATAATACAACTACATTACTAATGTATGTGTTAAATTGTATTTGAATTAATATAGCATGAATTGCTTGATTGTGGAATTGAGATGATATGATAAGAATAGAGATAGTAGAGTTCCTGTTTGAACCTAGGAAATAAATCGGATATTCATGCCATGACGTTTGGGTCATTTGAGTGTGAGCTAGTGTAAGACATGTCTATGACATGCATCGGCCACAATATGAGAGCCAAAGTAAGACCATGTCTGGGACATGGCATCGGTATTGAGACGAGAGCTAGTGTAAGACATGTCTGGGACATGCATCGGCTACGAGATGATAGTCAGTGTAAGACCATGTCTAGGACATGGCATCGGTACCTTACCCACGTCTGAGGCTTAATGAATATCCGATAGTGTTCCAAATGGTTCAATGGTGAATGTTATGTTCTTAAGTTAAAAAGAAAAGTATAACCGTGTTGTGAATGGTACAGGTACCTAATTGGTACGTATGAGACATGAACTCATAGAACAATATATGACTAGTATGGATGGTAATGAGTAAGTTATGCCTATGCGTACCTTGGTATCATGAGCATGTGGATCATTGGTAAAATTTTGTTGTTGTGTACTTACTTATATGCAACCTACTAAGTTTTTATGCCTACTCTCTTTCCTTTCCATCTCTTTATAGTACCGCCTAACTCACTCAAGGATTCCAGAAGTCAGAGATATCGATCACCACTATCAATCGAAGCATTCGGTATAGTTGGATTTATATTTTTGAATATGGAATGTATAAGACTTAGACTTTGTTATTTTGTGTCTTGAGAATTGGCCAAATGTGTTGGCTTGGGTTGGAAACCCTTTAATTTGTATTAAGCTTTGAATGATAGTTAATATTCATTTTGAGTTTATGAAAGATGCATTCTCATGGTTGAATGAATGTCTATTATGGCTGATTTAGTTATAGGAGTTATACTTGTTTCGATATTGGTTGGTATTGGTAGGGAACTAAATATGTAAGGGTGGCAAGAAGCTTGGTAAATAGCCTTATACTGTCCACACGGGCAGGCACACGGGCGTGTGTCTAGGCCATATGCGACACACGGTCTACCCCATGGGCGTGTAGTTCGGTCGTGTGTCCCCTGCACGTAAAAATTTCAAGTCAGTATGCATGATATTAAACACACGGGCAGAGACACGGCTGTATGTCTCAGCCGTGTGGAGGACACGGCCCAGAACACGGGCGTGTGCCTTGGCCGTGTGACATTATGAGCATGCTGATGTCAGAAACAGAATATCCATGTTTTTGCACATAGGCTAGGACACGAGCATGTCGTGGCTGTGTGAAGGACTCTGGCCAATGGCACGGGCTGGCCAATGACACGAGCGTGTGTCTGGCCGTGTGAAAACCCCTGTAGGTGTGAATTAGAAATTAATTCTACACGGGTGTGGGACACCCCATGTGAGCCACACAGGCCATCAGCACGACCATGTCGAAAATAGTCACACGGGCGTGTTACTCTTCCACACGGACGTGTGCCCTGTTTTAAATGAAAATTTCTTAAGGTTGGTTTAAGGACCCAGAATGGCTCCAAATAGCTTTCAATGAACGATTTGGGGCTCGTAGGCCCATAATAAGAAGTTTAAGGTAGATATTGAAAATTTTTTAAGTTTGAATCGAGTCTCGATGACTTGAGATTGGTTGTATGCATGAGAATAAGTAAAGGTAATGCCTCGTACTCTGCCCTGGCATGGGTTACGGGTATGAGGTGTTACAGTTTAACAACCTCCACCCCCAGTCAATTCTTTGTAAGCTCCTGCTATACCATCAGTGAACCCGGTTTAGATATGTAAGCCTCCGGTAGATAAGATTAGAAAGTATGGGGATGAAGAATTCCGAGCTACAACGAATGATGATGCTGAAAAAGTCTAGTTCTAGTTAGAGAACATCGTAAGAGTGTTTGATGAATTGTCTTTGAGTTCTGAGGAATGTATAAAATGTGCCGTTTCGCTTCTAAGAGATATAGCGTACCACTGGTGGAAAACTTTGATATCGGTAGTTCTGAGTGAATAAGTCAACTGGGACTTCTTTCAAATTGAATTTTGAAAGAAATACATTAGTCAGAGATTCATCGATCAGAAACGTAAAGAGTTTTTCGAGTTTAAATAAGGTCGTATCTCTGTTACAGAATATGAGCGGGAATTTGTAAGACTAAGTCAGTATGCTCGTGAATGTGTATTTACGGAAGCAATAATGTGCAAAAGATTTGAAAATGGTTTGAAGAAGGATATCCGTTTGTTAGTCAGGATTCTCGAGATTAAAGAATTTTTTGTGCTTGTTGAATGAGCATGTAAAGCTGAAGATCTCGGGAAAGAGAAAAGAAAAGCTGATTTTGAAGTTAGAGAGGTACGAAAGAGATCATCGGGTAAATCATTTCAGTCTGCATGAAAGAAATTCAGAGATGATAATAGCCGTTCAAAGGCTAATGTGGGACATTTGAATAGATATCGCACTAGATCACTGTAGCGCCCCCGTACCCAAGACCATCGCCGGAGTTGAGCACGAGATGTTAACGGACTTAATTCATTAATTAAATAGCTCAAACAATTTATTTTAGAATTTCCAAACAAGCTAGCTAACTGTGTCACAGTCACTAAAAAATCCATATCTCGAGTTACGAAACTCGAAATCCAATTTCGTAAATTTTCCTTGAAACTAGACTCATATATCTACTTACTAATTTTTTTCTAGAATTTTTGGTCAGGAAAATTAGTACTGTTTATTAGTTAAAATCTCCCCTATTTCAAGGTTTGGCTACTCTGACCCCTGTGTATTACGAATCAGATATCTCCCTGTATAGAGTTTCAATGACTATTCTGTTTGTTTCTAATAAAACTAGACTCAATAAAGATTTCATAAATGTAATGTAAAACTCTTAATTGTTGTTTTAAAATTTATGGTGAATTTTTAAAGTCAAAACAGAGGATTCAGATATTGCTCTAACCCTGTTCTAGAAAAACTTAAATATCTCATAAAATATAACTCATTTACCTATTTTGTTTCATCCATATGAAAATAGACTCATCAAGCTTAGATTACATAACTTTTTCATCATTTAATTCTATTTCTACTGTTTTTAGTGATTTTTCAAATTCACATCACTGCTGCTATCTGATTATGTTTTATGGCAAATTTTACCTTTCCAAGGATTTTCATGGTTTAGTTAAGACATAAAGCATACATGTTATCATATATAAACTTGATTAGCCATTACAATAGCTAATCATTCTCAAACATTTCCATTCCATCCATAGCCATATCGTAAGATTATACACACAAAATATTGTAATGCTATACATGCCATATTTCCAAAAATTTCAAGTCATTATACCGCGATTGTCCAGTGATAGTGTGAGCTTGCCTCCAACCGTCTCGATCTCCAAATTGACTTTTCAAAACTACAAAGAATGAAAAGAAGGAGTAAGCATAGATGCTTATTAAGTCTACATGCAAATAACAAATAACTTAACAAAGCAATTATACCAACCAACATTAGCATAATATCACCAAAACATGTATCACATTTCTATTCATCATTCATCATCTTACCATATTATTGTTGTCGTATCAAGTCTCAACCCGAGGGTTAAGTACATACCTGTCCAAAGTGTCCATTCCACAACACTTAACAATACATCACTTGCATCTTGAGTATTCTTCCATTTCACTAGAATTTTACCCGCTGAACACATCGGAATATAACTCAGATACATGGAAAGCTTGCACATAAGTGCCACAGATGTAGCCAAGCTACCATGTAACCGGCCCATAAGCGAACTAGGACTCAACTCAACGAGCTCGGGCGTTCGCATCCATAAGTGAACTTAGACTCAACTCAACGAGTTCGGATGCCTAGTTACATTTCACGAACTCGGACTCAACTCAATGAGTTCGGACGTTCGCATCCATAAGTGAACTCGAACTCAACTCAACGAGTTCGGATGTTCGCATCCATAAGTGAACTCAGACTCAACTCAACGAGTTCTGTAACGCCACAATTTTCGGGAGTTTTAAAAATGTTGGAAAAATTTAAAAATTCTGTGTCCTGTTTGTTTGTCGTAGGATTAAGTATGGTAGTGGGCCTCTAGAAGGCCCAAGCTTAAGGTAAAACCCGGTAGTTTTAATTAATTTTAATTCCATAAGAAAAAGGGGTTCTGATTAATTGGGCTTTTAGGTATTAATTGTGTAAAATAAATCACAAGGAAGCATGTGGGAAAGTGGCTAACATGTGGGAAAGTGGCTAAGTGACGCCACTGGCAAGGCTATAAAAGTGGCGTGTGGATGCTAGGAAGAGCTGAGACTCAAGTCACAATGACAACATATTAAGGGAATTGTTATTTTTATGTTCAGAAAAGGTAAGCAGTGGAACTGAAGTGAAAGTCTGTCAGGAGAGGATTTAGGAGTTGATAAGGGATAGGATTTAGGAGTTGATAAGGGATAGAATTTAGGAGCAGATAAGGGAGGAAATCTAGGAGCTGATCAAGGAACAAGAGGTGGCCGGCCAAGGGACTTTAGCATGGGAATTTCGGCTAGGGCTAGTGCCAGTATAAATTCAGCATTAGTGGTAAGTGGTGTCGTTTCCTGACCATTCTCTTCTTCTTTTCTTTTTCTCTTCTCTCCATTCACTTATTCTTTTCTTCTTCTTTTCTCCATAGCGAATCCTTCAGCCACCCTACTCTATACCACCTTCCTTCCATTATTTTTAAGACTATAGCCGATTGCCTCAAATCCCGAAATCCCAAAAACTTGACTCCTTTTGTACCGATTTTTCCCTAGCCAAATCTCTTATTTTTCTCATCATCTTTGGCCGATTCTCTCAACCTCTAAACCCCAGGTTTCTATCAAAAATACCACAAGAAAAAACCCTCATATTTTATCTTTCTCTACACTATTGCAAAAAGCTGAAACTCCCACACTATCCTAGGGACATAGCCGAATACTGAGATCACTGAGGGCTCGACTTTTGTTATCGATTGAGGGCTTAGAACTGCATTAGAATCAAGTAGGAACTAAGGGGGAAAGTTGACTGGAAGAATCGGTGGTAAGTCTTTCCAACTTAGTCTATCTTGCATATTTTAAGAAAAGCCAGAATCTCTAAAAGGTTAGGGAGGTTGTCGTTTTTTTGGACTTGTAGCCCTAAGGGGTTGTGATAATAGTATTATTTTGGTAATAGTGTGATTAAGAGGCTGTTGATCAAGGGCTTGGACAAGTGGAGTGAACGGATCTGGATCGAGACACTATTTTCGGCAAAGGTAGGAACGCTAAGGCCTAAGGTGTTGTTGGCCGAATATGGTAAGAAGTTAATATGTAGTTCGTTTCGATAGTAAGATTAACGTGGTAGTATTATAATTGTAGGTAGTTCGTGCGTGGATCTTGTCAGCGAATCATCATAAAACAGGTGTGTAACTGACACCCTCTCATAGACTAGATCGACAAAAGCCGAAAAGCCGAAATGCCGAAAAGTTGGTATTTTGGGAATTTGCGAGTGTGCAAATGCTTGTAAGATAGTTGGGTTTGTATGTTTGGTATTCTGAAGGTAATAAACTGCAGTACGTGCGATTTCGTGCATTTTGATAATGTGGACTTAACGGGCCAACAATCGGGTTCTTGGGCCAACGGGCTCAATTTGGTAAGTATGCGCGGTAAGTATTCTGATAGTACGTAAATGGATAGGATATGCATGAAAACCCTAGAAGTAGCTAAATCACTACAATACCCTTATGTATGGAAAATTACCATAATACCCCTAGGTGTAAATGACCAATATGCCCCTAGGGTTAATTTTGTCTGAAAAACATGTTAATTTAAATATGTATGATGTATGCCATGAATGAATATTTGTTGCATGGGGACATGGGTTATATTTTGGAGGAAACGTCTTGGTGGCTATGCCACAATTATCTGATCTGGTGGCTCTGCCACATATTTCTGTTCTGGTGGCTCTGCCACGATTATCTGTATCTGGTGACTCTGCCACATTATCTGTTCTGGCAGCCATAGTGCATAATTCTGTGGCGTGTAGCGGTTGGGTGGGTCGAGTAGTCTCCCCACATGGTGAAAGGTTGGTAAGGGGGAATATGTGGTTGGTTATGTGTTGGGTTTTGCATATACATGAAATATCTTATCTGATCTGTTATGGGCCTATGGGCTTCATTCTGTATTCTGTTCTGGGCTAAGGCCAATTTATTTTGTTTCTATGGTTTGAGCTGATATGGGCTATGGTTGGGTCAATTTTACACACTGAGTTTCCCCAAACTCATCCCCTATTTTCATCCATGCAGGTAATCCCCAGCCATAGTGGGCTTGGAGCTGCGAGGGATTCGGAGTGGCCACTCGTTCTGCAATATGGATTTCTTCTGGTGATTTGGACTCCAATTTTCTTTACTTTGATGATTTGGGTTTTGTTATGTAATAAGGCGGCTTATGATTATTTTTAATTGGGTTTCGATTTATAACTTATCATGATGACCTTAAATTATATTAACTATCAAAATGGGCTAGATCTGGGTTCGTTTTCCAAAAACATAAACTGATTTCGAAGTAACACGATTACAAACAAGGCTTCTACTATGATAACGTTTTACAAACTTAAATACGTTTTATTCTAAAATAGACATAATTTCAATGGTAACCTAAAAATATACGCGATGTTAGAGTGTGGCAATGGCGGTGTGCATGTCTAGGATTGGATCCGAAAGAGCTTGGTACTTAAGCAGTCCGATGGACTCACCTCCTTTTTCCGGTTTCCTACCTGGTGCGCAGCTTCCATTCACTTTAACCCTCAATGAATTAATCCTTTGAACATCAAGTACGATTTCCTAGACTTAGAATGACAAAATGTTTTAACGTTTTGATGTGGCACGTCGGATCCGGTCATAACGTCTAGGCCGGGTTTGGGGTGTTACATTTAGTGGTATCAGAGCCAAGTTGCAACAACTCGGCTATGGATTGGGTTTACAAAAACGAAGATTTTAAAAAAAAATCTATTTTTAAAAATCTGGACTTCTGAATGTGGCATTCCGAATCTCCGGCCCAAGCCTGTAAGTATTTTGAATTTTTTTGAATATATTCTGAATTTTCTGTCTGTACTGAAACTTTACTAGAATACTCTAGATAGGATGCTACTGAAATCCTAGAAAAGCTTGCTAAAAGACTGAAACTGTAACTAGACATCGGTTCTGCGAAAACCAACTTTAAATTTCTGTCTGAATCATAAAACATCTGTAATAAACATTGGAATGATATTAATGCATAAAATTCATAATCAGATAATACGATATGAGTACAAGAGCCACTCGTGGAAGAGGCTGTGGACGTGGCCGAGGAAGGGCTCGAGCGGTATCTTCATCTTTGGGACATATGCCGGCGGCAGATACACCGGTACCATCGGCAATAGAAGTGGAGTCTCATGATCGTGGTGCCGGGGATGATGCCCTGTCGCAGGCTATGCTTCGAGTTCTGGAAAGGGTTGTCGGGGCAAGTACGGACAACGGAGTTCGAGGGTCCATTTCGAAGCAACTCCAGGCCAACGGAGCGGAGATTTTTAGGGGTGTGTCTGGTATCACTCCGAATGTGGCAGAATATTGGTTGGAGGCCACAGAACGAATTATGGATGACTTGGACTGCTCGGTGGAGCAGAAGCTGAAGGGGGCCGTATCGCTGCTGCGAGATGAGGCTTATCAATGGTGGCTCACCGTGAGGGATGGAACCCCAGCTGATAGGGTTACTTGGGAGCTGTTTAAGACAGCCTTTAAAGGAAAGTACATCGGGACAAGTTATGTGGATGCCCGCAGGAAGGAATTCCTGAATCTGGTCCAAGGATGTAAAACTGTTACTGAGTATGAGGCTGAGTTTCTGAGGCTGAGCCGGTATGCTGTGGGGATAGTCGCTACGGAGTATGAGCGTAGCGTTCGCTTTGAGGATGGACTCAGAGATGACTTTAAGGTGCTGATTGCTCCGCAGAGGGAGCGGGATTTCGCGGTTCTGGTGGAAAAAGTTAAGATAGCTGAGGAGGTAAAGCGTACTGAGAGGCAGAACCGTGAGAAAGATCAGAACCATTTCCGAAGGGATTCTGGACCTTCAGATGGAGCAAATAAGAATGTCAAAAGGGTGAGAGTGGAGGAGCCAGTTCGAGCAGCTCCGGTGAATGTGGTTAGACCGCCAATTTGTGGAGACTGTGGAAAGGTACATTTGGGTGAGTGTAGGAAACGTTCCGGTGCTTGTTTCCAATGCAGATCTATGGAGCATAGAGTTAAGGACTGCCCACAGAAAGCTGATCAGGCTCAGGTTGCTGTACAGAGGGTTGTTCAACCCATGAGAGTGGACCACAACCACCAAGAGGACGAGGACAAGGTAGGAATGGAAACGGAAATGGTCGAGGTCGAGGGGCGTTTGGCAGGGGTGCCGAAAATGCTGAGGCTCGACAGCTAGTGCTGGTGTATGCGGCTCGTCGTCGAGAGGAGGGCGACACACCTGACGTCATAACTGGTACGTTTTTGGTTTCTAGCATGCCGTATACTGCTTTGGTGGATATTGGATCTACTCATTCCTATGTTGCATGTGCCATATCTGGGTCATTGGGAGTGCATTCTGAAAAGATAGTGAGTGGGGTCTCTGTGTTAAGTCCTTTGGGCCACTCGGTTAGGGTAGACAAACTGTATAGGGATGTACCCGTAGAAACTCAAGGTAGGATCTTTCCTGGAGATCTAATGGAGTTGCCGTTCGGAGAGTTTGACCTCATTCTGGGAATGGACTGGCTTGTTAAGCATAGGGCGACTTTGGATTGTGCTACAAAACGAATGGTGTTAAGGACCACGGAGGGTGAGGAGGTTATGATGATAGGTGAGCGAAGGGATTATTTTTCTAATGTGGTGTCAGCATTGAGGGTCGAAAAGTGGATTCGAAAAGGTTGTGAGGCCTATTTAGCATTTGTAAGCCAGTCGAAAGAGAAGGAATTGACAGTGGATAAGGTAAGGACCATAAAGGAGTTTCAGGATGTTTTTCCGGAGGAGCTTCCGGGATTACCTCCAAACCGAGAAGTGGAGTTTGGAATCAACTTGTTACTTGGAACGGCGCCAGTGTCTATTGCACCGTATAGGATGGCACCAAAGGAGTTGGTGGAGCTAAAGGCACAAATTCAAGAGTTGTTGGATAGGGGATTTATTAGGCCAAGCGTGTCTCCATGGGGAGCACCGGTGTTATTCGTGAAGAAGAAGGATGGTACAATGTGGATGTGCATTGACTATCGCCAGTTGAACAAACTGACCATTAAGAATAAGTATCCACTGCCAAGGATTGACGATCTGTTTGACCAGCTTAAGGGGGCTTCTGTATTTTCTAAGATCGACCTTAGATCTGGATATCATCAGTTAAGGGTCAAGGAGACGGATATCCATAAGACGGCATTCAGGACTCGGTATGGTTTACGAATTTTTGGTTATGCCATTTGGGCTAACGAACGCTCTTGCGGCGTTTATGGATCTGATGAATCAGGTGTTTCAACCATTTCTGGATCAATTCGTAGTCGTCTTTATTGACGATATTCTGGTATATTCTGAAACGGAAGCAAAGCATGATGAGCATCTCCGTATAGTGCTACAAGTGTTAAAAGAGAAGGAAATTCATGCAAAGTTCAGTAAGTGTGAATTCTGGTTGAGGGAGGTAACTTTATTAGGACATGTGGTCTCTGCTGAGGGGATTAAGGTGGATCCTCGAAAAATTGAAGCAGTTTTAGAGTGGAAGCCGCCTAGGTCAGTATCGGAGATACGGAGTTTCCTAGGATTGGCAGGATCCTACAGAAGGTTTATGGAAGGCTTTTCGGTGTTGGCTGCACCTCTGACTAAACTCATAAGGAAAGGGGTACCGTTTGTATGGACTGAGACCTAGCAGGAAGCTTTTGAAAAGTTGAAGAAAGTTTTGACTGAAGCACCTGTGTTAATTCAGCTGGAGTCTGGGAAGGATTTTACTGTGTACAGCGACGCATCAAATGTAGGTTTGGGCTGCGTGTTAATGCAGGAGGGTAAGGTGGTTGCATATGCGTCACGGCAGCTTAAGCCTCACGAGGGGAACTATCCTACGCATGATTTGGAATTAGCAGCAGTAGTCTTTGCACTTAAGATTTGGAGACATTACTTGTACGCAGAAATGTGTATTATATACACAGACCATAAGAGTCTTAAGTATTTGTTGACTCAGAAAGAGCTGAACCTTAGGCAAAGGAGATGGATTGAGTTGCTTAAGGATTATGACTGTTCAATCGAGTATCACCCAGGAAAGGCTAATGTGGTAGCCGATGCTTTGAGTCGTAGAACCGTATCTGATCTGAGAGCAATGTTTGCTCGTTTGAGTCTATATGATGATGGCAGTTTGTTGGCTGAATTGCAAGTAAGGCCAACCTGGGTGGACCAGATTAAGGAAAAGCAGTTGGAAGATGAGTCTTTGGTCGTTCGTTTTCAACAAGTTAAGGAAGGGGAAATTTTGGAGTTCAGTTTAAATGGTGATGGAGTTCTGTGTTTCCGAGGAAGAATTTGTGTTCCGAAGGACTTTGATCTAAGGCAGACAATATTGAAGGAAGCTCATGGGGGACTATGTGCCATGCATCCTGGAGGGAATAAGTTGTATCACGACTTGCGAGAATTGTACTGGTGGCCTGGACTTAAGCGAGAAGTGACGGAGTTTGTAGGAAAATGTTTGACGCGTCAACAAGTGAAAGCTGAGCATCAATTACCTTCTGGACTGTTGCAGCCAGTAAAGATACCACTTTGGAAGTGGGAGAGGGTAACCATGGACTTTGTGAGTGGGTTGCCGTTGACACCATCGAAGAAAGACTCAGTATGGGTGATTGTGGATAGGTTGACCAAATCGGCCCATTTCATACCAGTACGTACCGACTTTTCGCTTCAAAAGTTAGCCAAACTGTATGTAGCGGAGATTGTGCGACTTCATGGAGTCCCAATTTTGATTATCTCTGACCGGGATCCCAGATTCACATCTCGATTTTGGCAAAAGTTGCATGAGAAATTGGGGATGCGGTTGAACTTCAGTACGGCTTTCCATCCCCAAATTGATGGTCAGTCGGAAAGGGTCATTCAGATTCTGGAGGACATGTTAAGGGGATGCGTGATTGACTTTCGAGGTAGTTGGGAGGACTACTTACCATTGGCAGAATTTGCGTACAATAACAGTTATCAGGCGAGTATTCGAATGGCACCATATGAAGCACTGTATGGTCGAAGGTGTCGTACACCTAGTTGTTGGACGGAGCTAGGGGAGTGACAAGTTCTTAGACCGGAATTGGTGGCTGATACTGAGGCTAAGGTCAGAATAATTAGGGACCGTTTGAAAAAAGCATCTGATAGGCAAAAATCGTATGCAGATTTGAAGCGTAAGGAGATTGAGTACTCAGTAGGGGATATGGTCTTTTTAAAGGTTTCTCCTTGGAAGAAGATATTGAGGTTTTGTAAGAAAGGCAAGTTGAGTCCGCGGTTCATTGGGCCTTATCGGGTTTTGAAGCGAGTAGGCCCAGTAGCTTATCAGTTGGAATTACCTCCAGAGTTGGACAGGATTCACGATGTTTTCCACGTCTCCAGGTTAAGGCGTTATCGTTCTGACCCTACTGATGTCGTGCTGGTTGCAGAAATTGAGGTGCAAACTGATTTGACTTTTGAGGAGGAGCCTGTGCAAATTTTGGATCGAGATATTAAGATTCTGAGAAGGAAATCTGTCCCATTAGTAAAGGTGCTTTGGCGTAATCATGGCAGAGAGGAAGCTACTTGGGAGCCAGAGGAGGCGATGTAGCAACAATACCCTCATCTGTTTGGACCAGGTAAATTTCGAGGACGAAATTTCTTTAAGGAGGGTAGAGTTGTAACGCCCCAATTTTCGGGAATTTTAAAAATGTTGGAAAAATTTAAAAATTCTGTGTCCTGTTTGTTTGTTGAAGGATTAAGTATGGTAGTGGGCCTCTAGAAGGCCCAAGCTTAAGGTAAAACCCGGTAGTTTTAATTAATTTTAATTCCATAAGAAAAAGGGTTCTGGTTAATTGGGCTTTTAGGTATTAATTGTGTAAATAAATCAAGTCACAATGACAACATATTAAGGGAATTATTATTTTTATGTTCAGAAAAGGTAAGCAGTGGAACTGAAGTGAAAGTCTGCCAGGAGAGGATTTAGAAGTTGATAAGGGATAGGATTTAGGAGTTGATAAGGGATAGGATTTAAGAGCAGATAAGGGAGGAAATCTAGGAGCTGATCAAGGAACAAGAGGTGGCCGGCCAAGGGACTTTAGCATGGGAATTTCGGCTAGGGTTAGTGCCAGTATAAATTCGGCATTAGTGGTAAGTGGTGCCGTTTCCTGACCATTCTCTTCTTCTTTTCTTTTTCTCTTCTCTCCATCCACTTATTCTTTTCTTCTTCTTTTCCCCATAGCCGAATCCTTCAGCCACCCTACTCTATACCACCTTCCTTCCATTATTTTTAAGACTATAGCCGATTGCCTCAAATCCCGAAATCCCAAAAACTTGATTCCTTTTGTACCGATTTTTCCCTAGCCAAATCTCTTATTTTTCTCATCATCTTTGGCCGATTCTCTCAACCTCTAAACCCCAGGTTTCTGTCAACAATACCACAAGTAAAAACCCTAATAATTTATCTTTCTCTACACTTTTGCAAAAAGCCGAAACTCTCACACTATCCTAGGGACATAGCCGAATACTGAGATCACTGAGGGCTCGACTTTTGTTATCGTTTGAGGGCTTAGAACTGTATCAGTATCAAGTAGGAACTAAGGGGGAACATTGACTGGAAGAATCGGTGGTAAGTCTTTCCAACTTAGTCTATCTTGCATATTTTAAGAAAAGCCGGAATCCCTAAAAGTTTAGGGAGGTTGTCGTTTTTTTGGACTTGTAGCCTTAAGGGGTTGTGATAATAGTATTATTTTGGTAATAGTGTGATTAAGAGGCTGTTGATCAAGGGCTTGGACAAGTGGAGCGAACGGATCTGGATCGAGACACTTTTTTCGGCAAAGGTAGGAACGCTAAGGCCTAAGGTGTTGTTGGCCGAATATGGTAAGAAGTTAATATGTAGTTCGTTTCGGTAGTAAGATTAACGTGGTAGTATTATAATTGTAGGCAGTTCGTGCGTGGATCTCGTCAGCGAATCGTCATAAAACAGGTGTGTAACTGACACCCTCTCATAGACTAGATCGGCAAAAGCCGAAATGCCGAAAAGTTGGTATTTTGGGAATTTGCGAGTGTGCGAATGCTTGTAAGATAGTTGGGTTTGTATGTTTGGTATTCTGAAGGTAATAAACTGCAGTACGTGCAATTTCGTGCATTTTGATAATGTGGGCTTAATGGGCCAAAAATCGGGTTCATGGGCCAACGGGCTCAATTTGGTAAGTATGCGCGGTAAGTATTCTGATAGTACGTAAATGGATAGGGTATGCATGAAAACCCTAGAAGTAGCTAAATCACTACAATACCCTTATGTATGGAAAATTACCATGATACCCCTAGGTGTAAAGGACCAATATGCCCCTAGGGTTAATTTTGTCTGAAAAACATGTTAATTTAAATCTGTATGATGTATGCCATGAATGAATATTTGTTGCATGGGGACATGGGTTATATTTTGGAGGAAACGTCCTGGTGGCTATTCCACAATTATCTGATCTGGTGGCTCTGCCACATATTTCTGTTCTGGTGGCTCTGCCACGATTATCTGTATCTGGTAACTCTGTCACATTATATGTTCTGGCAGCCATGCTGCATAATTCTGTGGCGTGTAGCGGTTGGGTGGGTCGAGTAGTCTCCCCACATGGTGAAAGGTCGGTAAGGGGGTGTATGTGGTTGGTTATGTGTTGGGTTTAGCATATACATGAAATGTCTGATCTGATCTGTTATGGGCTTATGGGCTTAATTCTGTATTCTGTTCTGGGCTAAGGCCAATTTATTTTGTTTCTATGGTTTGAGCTGATATGGGTTATGGTTGGGTCAATTTTACACACTGAGTTTCCCCAAACTCATCTCCTATTTTCATCCATGCAGGTAATCCCCAGCCATAGTGGGCTTGGAGCTGCGAGGGATTCGAAGTGGCCACTCGTTCTGCAATATGGATTTCTTCTGGTGATTTGGACTTCAATTTTCTTTACTTTGATGATTTGGGTTTTGTTATGTAATAAGGCGGCTTATGATTATTTTTAATTGGGTTTCGATTTATAACTTATCATAATGACCTTAAATTATATTAACTATCAAAATGGGCTAGATCTAGGGTTCGTTTTCCAAAAACATAAACTGATTTCGAAGTAACACGATTACAAACAAGGCTTCTGCTATGATAACGTTTTACAAACTTAAATACATTTTATTCTAAAATAGACATAATTTCAATAGTAACCTAAAAATATACGCGATGTTAGAGTGTGGAAATGCGGTGTGCATGTCTAGGATTGGATCCGAAAGAGTTTGGTACTTAAGCAGTCCGATGGACTCACCTCCTTTTTTCGGTTTCCTACCTGGTGCGCAGCTTCCATTCACTTTAACCCTCAATGAATTAATCCTTTGAACATCAAGTACGATTTCCTAGACTTAGAATGAAAAAATGTTTTAACGTTTTAATGTGGCACGTCGGATCCGGTCATAACGTCTAGGTCGGGTTTGGGGTGTTACAAGTTCGGATGCCCAAATATCCGAATCTATTCCTAAGGTTCAACGGGACTTTCCTCATTCATACTTCTTTACCATTCTCCTTGGAATACCACTGACGATACTTCGGTAGTCTTTCACATTTTTCACATAATTCATAAATTTTTTGCATGTTGTCCAACAATGACCACAAAGCATAGAATTGCATGATAACAATCATAATATCGTATAAATAGCATTAAATGATTTAAAATAACGGTTATATTACAATATTTACATATGAACTTACCTCGATACAAAATAAGAATAGTCGAGTCTATTCCTTGTAAACTTTATTTTGCCCCCGATCTCAACTCGAATCCCTTTTCTCTTGATCTATAATACCAAATTAATTTATTTAATACACACATTCATCAAAACAGCCCCTAGTACGAACTTTGGTAAAATTACTATTTTGCCCCTAAACTTTCACATATTTACACTTTTGCCCCAAGGCTCGTAAATTAAACCTCATCCTATTTTCTTATGTTTTATGACATGCTGATCATTTTTCCCTTCTATAGAAACATCAAATTCACACTCTAACATGTACTTACGAATATTAGGTATTTTTACCGATTATGTCATTTTACTCGTTTTTACGAAAAATCACTTAGCAAAAGTTGTTTAACACAATCTCAAACTTCATATTCTATCATAAAACATCAAAATTCATACATATCATCCATGGGTAAAATTTTAAATATAAACCCTAGCTCAAAATATTGGTAGAAATAGGTAAACCGAGCTACGAGGATTTCAAAAATGTAAAGAACATTAAAAACGGGCATAGAAATCACTTACAATCAAGGCTTAAAAGTGTTGAAACCCTAGATATTGTGGAGAGAAAAATTCAGCAGTAACTTATGGAGAAGATGATCGTTTTTGTGTTATTTTTCCCATTTTATTTCATTTAATATCCAAATGACCAAAATGCCCTTTCTTACTAAACTTTCAAAAATTCCATCCATGTCCAATTTTTGCCCATAAACTTAGAAATTGGTCAAATTTCTATTTAAGACCTCCTAATTAATATTTCAAAGCAATTTCATACTAGAAACTTCTAGAATACAAATTTTGCAAGTTATTCAATTTAGTCCCTAACTTCAAATTAAGCACTTTATGCATAAAATTTCTTCACGAAATTTTCACACAATCATGCAATCATATCATAGACCTCAAAATAATCATAAAATAATTATTTCTAATCTCAAATTTTGTCATCCCAAAACCACTATTCCGATTAGGCCCTAATTTAGGTTATCACAATCGTAGTCGAACTTCAAAGCTTTAGCTACATCTGTTGCCAGTATCGAAAATGCTAAATCTGGTAGCCCTGAGTGCAAGCATTCTGGTAAAAGACATTTCGGTAATTGTAGACTATATGATCAGGATTGTTTCAAATGTGGATCGTTAGATCATTTTATCTGCGATTACCCTGAATCTATCGAGCAAGAAAGTGTACAAAATTTGAGACCGAGTGGCAATGCTTCTCGTGGTAGACCTCCCAAAAATACGGGAAATGTAAGTGGCAGTCAGAAAGGGACAAAAGATACAGCTGTTAGATACGTGGCTCGTGCACTTACCAGAGTCTATGCTATCCAAGCTCGTGAAGAAGCTTCGTCGCCAGATGTGATTACGGGTATATTTACTCTTTATGATACTTCTGTGGTTGCTTTAATAGATCCTGGATCAACACATTCGTATATATGCATGAACTTAGTAAACAGTAAGACTTTGCCTGTAGAGTCTATTGAATTTGTAATTAGAGTTTCGAACCCCCTAGGCAGATGTGTTTTGGTTGATAAAGTCGCAAGAATTGTCCATTAATGTTTCGAGACAATTGTTTTCCGGCTGATCTGATGTTGTTGCCCTTTGATCAATTTGATATAATCCTGGGTATGGACTGGTTAACTTTGCATGATGCTGTTGTGAACTTCAAATGGAAAACTATTGATTTGAGATGCAAAAATGATGAAATAGTCAGAATTAAATCTAGTGATTTGAATGGATTGCCTGTTGTGATATCTTCAATGAAAGCTTTGAGTATTGTGAGAAAGGGTTGTGAAGCCTATTTTGCTTATGTGATTGATTCGAGAATGTCAAAAAAGAAAGTTGAATCTGTGCCTGTTGTCTATGAGTTCCCTGATGTTTTTCCTGAAGAACTTCCGGGATTACCTCTAGTTAGAGAAGTTGAATTTGGCATTGAATTGGTACCTGGTACTACTCCGATTTCAATGCTCCGTATAGAATGGCTCCGACCGAACTGAAAGAATTAAAGTCTCAGTTGCATTGTTTTATAAATATCGAAGCTATTGCGAGCTCAAGAATCGTCGAGGATCGCCACCACACTATCGAACCTTATTTTGGTACTTTGAAAATATATATATTAAAGTATGGCATGTATAGGCTAGAAGTTGTGGAATTATGTTTTGTAATGTACATATTTAGCCATGTGATATGGCTAGTTTGTGTTTGAACTTATAGTTTGATAATGGTATAGATATGTGATGCTAATGTGAAATTGTGGTATGTTTTGGTTGGCCAAAAGAAATGGTCAATGTTGAAAAGTTTTGGTAATTTTTGAGCATTTGATTGAATGATGTATTGACCATATGTTTAGGTATGATTTTAGTTTAAGTTTTAGGTATAAATTGATTGATGAATTGAGATTTGAAATGATTGATAATGTTATAGCATGAATTATGTATGGTTTGGTATAGATATTGGCTGAAATGGTTGTGTATATATGTTTGGTTTGGTGCTTGTAGGTTGACCGAAATTGGGGTGGCAAATTGGCTATTCAAATGGCCTATTTTTGTCCACACGGGTAGAGACACGAGCGTGTGTCTCAGCCGTGTGCGACACACGGCTATGTGGCACGGTCGTATGTCCCCTGGGGTACCCTACAATTGTAAGTCAAACTCGAGCACAACTAAGGCACACGGGCGTGTGGCTAGCCGTGTAGCCCAAGTCAGACTCGACCACGGCCAAGGCACACGGGTGTGACTTGTGGTTGTGTGAGCAAGTCAATATGTATGCCTTGTTTTGACATGGCCTAGACATACAGGTGTGTCTAATGCCATGTAAGGAACACAGCCTGATTACACGAGCGTATGACCTGTACTTGTTTGAAAAATTTTTAAGTTTTGGAAAATTTTGATATGTGTTTTGTTTAGTCCCGATTCCTTTCTAATGTATGTTTAAGGTCTCGATGACCTATATAAGAGACTCTATATTGATATTTGATCTCTGATGCTTTGATGATTATGAAATAAAAGTTGAATGTTTCGATTCGTTTGGTAATGCCTTTAACCCTAGTTCGGCGACAGATACGAGTTAAGGGTGTTACAATAGCTTTAGATATTTGGAACACTAATCCAAAAACTCCTCGAATTTAATTGTACTTGAGTTGCGTCTTTCTATTTTGATCAATTTATCCCATATCTATATTTCTCAATAGATTTATTCAAGATCCTCCTTTTATTTCATTATTTCAATAATAATATTGCATGCAAAATCATTGTCGACCACTTTTATTATTTGATTCCATATTTTCTCGAATTGACATAACTTATCGAGATATCTTATTTTCATTATTTTAATCTTTAGTTTGAGGTATCTGAATTTTTTTTAGAGTTTTGCTTATTAGTTATGTTTTCGATCTCTTTTGAAGCACCTGCCTCTACTATATGACCATCTAGAAAAAATTTCATCTTTGGAACAGATCAATCTATTATTTATTCTCACTAATTATCCTACTTGGACTTCAGTTCAAATTAAAATATTAAATGGTATATCCCCTAATGTCAGGAAAACTATTGAATCAAAATTGTAATAACAAATCATGTCATAATTGAATCTCCAATACATTAAAAACATCCAATAATACAAAGAGACTTGTAATTAATATACATTCCTAACTTTCTTTGAGGATTACTCATCTTTGTGCATTTTGTGGAGCAATTGGAAAATATACGTACATACAAAAATTCAAAATGAGAAATATTTAGCTCTTATTCAAAACCAATTGTAATAGGGAGTATTTATAACTTATTGGCTTGATGCGTACAACACGTAAATCAACATAATATCATGTTGAAATAGGAAGTTTAGTTCTCATAAGTAATGGTTTAGATGTTAACTAGAGGCGGTCAATCAATAATTTCTCTAAACCATAATGCGCATATATAACAAACTTTTACAAAAGTTTTTCAAACTCAATCAATAAAAGACTAAGACATAAACTTATCAGTATTAGCAAGATGAATTGTCTTAATTGCATGATCTGAAATTAATTATTTAAATAAGCAATCTTGCAAACAATAGATTACAAGTTGATAACACACGTGATTGTTTTATAGATGCATCTACCAAAATCATATAATATCAAAATCATCCACATGGTAGATGAATTGTCCAATATTCATTTCAGAAATGTAAGACATTAAATCTCAACTTTAGTTAGTGAGTTTCTAAGAATCAATTTTCATTGAAAACAAACAACAAATGAGAATTCTTTAAATTAAAAAATCTTCTAATTCTTTAATAAATGTCTATATGAATTCTCAATTAATTTCGCATCATATGTGATCCAGAATGGTCTAACTAGTCATGCCAAGTAGTAAATGAATTTGTATCAGTAAACTTTTGGTTTACTTTAACATTCATTTCAATTGTACTAATAATGTCAATATAAATTGTGACAAATTGATAATTTTACTGTCATTCCTTTTACTTTGTATCCACGTATAAGTATTACTGTGACATTTACTACTGTAAGTGTCCAAATCAATGTGAAGTTTATAATGTCACTAAGTCAACAAAATAAATATAATTTCCTAACAATTATATGTAATATCCGTTTCAGGCAATATGCCAAAATTTTCAAATGTAGGGCATTTGGTCCAGTGGTATGTTTCTCGCTTAAGGTGCGAGAGGTCTCGAGTTCGATTCAAAATATAAATAACCCAGTCCTCTTTTTGATTCATATGAAATATAATTTTTTTCTCATTCACAATCTCAATATGAGATCCATTATGAATATCTTTTAAAACCAATGGATTAACCATCACAAGATATTAATATATTAGCTCTTCTAGTGCTTTCGACTAATTTTGTACTACCAAATATTGGAATAATATTGATTTATATTTTCTTTTGCGTTCACTTCAAAGAATGCAATAGATTTACTAGGACGAACATGCGTAGATTTCAAATAAAAATATATCTATCCATGTTGTCATGATTAGTCTCCAATTATAATAAACATGATATGATAAATAAATCATAGTAAAATATACTTGAGATTCTTTAACATCATTGCTATCACGCTGACTATTATCACGAGCACTATTACAAGTAGTAAAACAACTTTGTTTTCGTAATAACATTTATAATCTAATAGTAAAAAAATCATTTAATAAACAAAATCAAAATTTTCGTGTACGATACTTGAATTGTACCAAATTTCAATACCACATATATGTTATAAAATCTTATGATGCTCTAATCAAATATTTATAAATTCAATTTAAAAGATATAATACAATAATTTCAAGCATATTTAATAATAATAATTTAATCATAAAAAATTTTAATCATCCAAATATCATACATACTATAATTTTATAAAAAATCTTAGTTTAAAAGAAACCATAAAGTAATAATATTTTTAATAAAATAATTTTATCAAAAATTAATCAACAAAGGAGAAAAACATACCACTTAAAGATTATATAAATTTCTTTGCATAAGATTACCCATAATGCGTAGGCCTCAATTGAAGAATGAAATAACAGTAGCTCTAAAAGACAATCGACAACAACTTGAGTAACAAATTTGAGTGACCGGCTATTGCATTGGTTGTTGCTTGAGAGGGGTGAGACTTAGTGAAAGGGAAAAAAAATTGTGACTTATGGAGAAAAACAATTAAAAGAGAATCGAGCTAATAACATGCTATAAAATAAAAGAACAGGGAGTAAAGAACAAATAAAATGGGAGGGCAAAAGAGAGAGCGTATTTTATTGATCGATCAGATATATAAAACTTCTCCAAAGTCTCTATTTATAGGCATAAGAAGTATAAATAAAGTAGAGATCTACTTCTAATGACTATAAGAATTTAAAGTACATCCAAACTTATCTTGATTTTAATGAACACCCACTTAATAAGATATTCATAACAGATAAATGTTTTTTTCGAACTTTAATCATAAGCACACCCTAAATCTCAAGGAAAAAGCATAAAAATTGAATAAGAAAAAGAAAGAAAGAAAGAAGAGAGAACCTTCATAGGGAAGAAAGCTGGTGGCAGGCAGCAACAAGAGAGCTGATTTGGGGGGTTTCATTTTATCTCATTTCTTCCCTTTTAAAAAATCACACAAATAGCCCCGTAGTCCACATACAACAAATTTAAGCACAAGCTTAGCACAATTTTCATATACCATGATTCAATGGTTCCAATGAAATCATTTATTAAATATATTGTCAGAAATAATATTTTTCATAAAAAAATATTTGAGAAATGATAAAATTACTTTTTATGTAAAAATTATTATTTTACCTTTTTTTTTAACTCTGTGTACACTTCCTTCATAATAGGCAACTATCAATTCCAAATATCATAATTCACTTATAAATATCCATATATGATGAAATTGCATTTTTCCTCTTTCTCTCAATAAAATAAAAAATTTTACAATTTAATCTCTATATTTCATTATCTTGTTAATTTAGTCTCAAAAGTGATATTCACCGTACCAATTCATATTCCAAATCATGTCAAATACGCATAAAAACTCTTTATTTTCTTTTTTGGTTGAATTTGCATTATAATCCTCGAACTTTTCAAAATATGTAATTTAATTCTTTTATCACCTTTTCTCTTCTAAAATTATTTTCATTAATTCCCATATCTAAAATCACTTTTTTTCAAAAATAAATCTTTTATCTAGAAATCTTTTTAATCTTCTTGAACATACACTATATCCGTATCAAAATAGTGCCATGTACCTAGCTGGAAATTTTGGGATGTTACAAATATAGTCTGAGAATATGCAAACGATATGCTATTATGTTGACATATTTCCAGTTTTGAAGCAGTTCTTCACAGTTTTCTCAATGATAGAAGTCAAACTTGGGTAAATATAGGAAGCAGCCATGAACCACTGTTAAAAGTTTATGATTTCTTGTTGATGTACTGATTTTTGTTTTTGTTTTGTTTTTCTCTTCACAAAGTATTGATTGCAACACTCCAACGAATTTGTTGTTCAAAAATAATGCTTACTTTTCTCTTACTTGACCCATTTCGATTCCAAAAAAAAAAAAAAAAAAACAGTGGCAGTTGAAGAATATCTTACTCCTAAGTTTTCTTTAGTAGTTAAGCTATAACTAATCCATCAAGATTATATTTGAATGGTTTAAGCAACTTTTGATTTTTAAAACATTTTGAACACTTAATATTAGAGAGAAGCTGATTACTAATTCATAGAGTAAATCACAAGATATAATTTACGATTTCGTATTCAAAGCATTAATTTGAGTGATAAGCAAGCTAAGAAATATCTTGTGATCCTTGAGAACCAAATTAGCTTGCAACTAAACAGTCTTAATGAAAAATAGATAACAAGTTTAATGAGAAAAAAGAAAATGTGTGTGAAATGGGAAAATGATAGAAAGAAAGAATTGGGATGCCAACCCCCAACAACCTATCCACATTTGCGCACGCCAGACTCCTTTGTCTGGTGTGACCAGTAGCCTACCCAAACCATATTGACCAATACCCAAAATCTTCTGTCCAATGAAACATAGACACATGACCTTCCATGTCATTTTCATTTCCTCAAACACATACCACCAAAATTCTGACTCGGTTCCCTTGTAGATTTACCCTCTTCATCCATTCCACTACAAATTTATGAGTGGCCTCAACCATCGAGCCAATGCAATACTTGGTTTTGTAGTTTTAACTTTTTGTTTGCTGCAATTGCCTCAAACGGCCAATCATTGTTTTCTTGAGTTTACTCTGAAAACTTTCAATATCTCTTTTAGCTTTCCACATGGTTTGTTTTTACTAATCTCCTCCATCAATTCTGGCATTAGATGCATTAAATATAGACCAATTTTCCTTGTTTTTTTTTTCTGGCTTTATATCCTCTCATGTTCTTATTTTATGATCCAGGGTGTAGACGTTATAGAAGGTGCAGCTATAATGGAGAAGAAGTCCAATGGCAAAGTGTCCCAGCTAATTAGTGTGAAGCAAGGAGAGCCAACCCTGGTTTCTCCCGCTGAAGAGACACCAAAGGATCTATACTTTCTCTCTAATCTTGACCAAAACATAGCCGTCATTGTTCGCACCATATACTGCTTCAAGTCGGATGAAAAAGGGAACGACGATGCTGGTGAAGTGATCAAGGATGCATTGAGAAAGGTTCTTGTTCATTACTATCCCCTTGCTGGGCGGCTAACCATCAGCTCTGAGGGTAAACTTATTGTGGACTGCACTGGAGAAGGGGCTGTGTTCGTCAAAGCTGAAGCTAACTGTACGTTGGAGGAGATTGGAGACATAACAAAGCCTGATCCTGAGACTCTTGGGAAGTTGGTTTATGACATTCCTGGTGCAACAAACATACTGGAGATGCCACCTCTAGTGGCTCAGGTATTTCAAACTTCTCCACTAACACAATGTGCATATTACAACTCTAATCTGTTGACTCTATGCTCGCCACTTAACAAGTTTAAGTTTAACATGTGAAAACTTACTTCTTCTCATGATGACCATCAAGCATTTATAAACCTGAATACCATCAGCAATATTCATCTTGTACAGGTAGTTTTCATCACTACGACAAATCTATTAAGAAATTTACAAGTGGCATGTTATGTTTATATGGTAATTTTAAGTATGACCGTAAGATATATTGCTAAATATTTCACTAAGATTTAGCAAAAAAAAAAATGCCTGGATTTTTTCTAAGTGAAGCTATGATTTTTATCTCACCTTTTATTTGTGTCATTAATTCAAAATTTTATTATGTAAAAATTCTCAAATGTTTTGTTTTATTGAGAAATTTTTGTTTTATGATATTATAATATCTTGTGATTTAAACTCCATGGGATGGTGTGATAGTTAAGGGTGTTCACCGCTCAAGTGTGGCCTGAATTTAAGTTGCTAATTATGTTTATTGCTTGGACTTTACCTTATTATTGTAATTCATCAAAAATATATGTATATTTGTCACTAAAATTTATTATTAATTTAAATAAAATTTGGTCACCTAAATGTTTGATATGTTATTTACTGGCCACAAAAAAAAAATACTATCAAATTTGTTCGACAATGTAGGTTTTTTTTTTTCAGTTGTGATTCATGATTAATTAAATGTTCTCTCTTACGTCACTCTCTTCCAAGTATATCTATTGTGCTTGTTATTTCTAAAATTGTTGGTCCCTCTGTTTTATAAATTTTGATATCTATTAGTAGTGGCTTTGATTATATATATATATATATATATATGCGCGCGCGCTTTTTTACATTCGCCTCTGGAAAAAGAGGACAGCTCAAATTGATATGTGTATCTGAACTGAATGATAAATTTAATTTTTCAGGTGACCAAGTTCCAATGCGGAGGATTTGTCCTTGGCCTGTGCATGAACCATTGCATGTTTGATGGCATTGGTGCTATGGAATTTGTCAACTCGTGGGGTGAAACAGCCCGAGGTCTTCCACTTTCTGTTCCTCCATTCTCCGATAGAACTATTCTGAAAGCCCGCAGTCCTCCTAAGATAGAGCATCTGCATCAGGAATTTGCTGAGATAGAGGACAAGTCCAGCACTGGTGATCTCTACAAAGACCAAATGCTCTATAGATCTTTCTGTTTTGATCCTGAAAAGCTACAAAAACTGAAGAAATATTCTATGGAGGATGGGGTTCTTGAAAAATGCACTAGTTTTGAAGCTCTTTCAGCATTCGTATGGAGGGCTCGGACCAAGGCACTTAACTTGCTATCCCACCAACAAACCAAGCTTCTCTTCGCGGTTGATGGCAGGCCTAAATTCGATCCACCTCTTCCAAAAGGCTACTTCGGCAATGGAATTGTATTGACAAATTCCATATGCCAAGCTGGCGAGCTATTGGACAAGCCAATTTCACATGCTGTAGCTCTAATTCAGGATGCAATTAAGATGGTTACGGATGGTTACATGAGATCAGCCATAGATTACTTTGAGGTAACCAGAGCCAGGCCATCTTTGTCGTCAACCCTGCTGATCACTACATGGTCTAGGCTATCTTTCCACACTACGGATTTCGGATGGGGAGAGCCTGTTATATCAGGGCCAGTTGCATTGCCTGAGAAGGAAGTCACATTGTTCCTATCTCATGGCAAAGAGAGGAAAAACATCAACGTTCTTTTGGGGTTGCCAGCTTCTGCAATGAAGGTCTTCCAAGAACAGATGGTGGTTTAGATAACTACAAATATCTGCAGAATATTTAGCCTTTTCTATACCACGTTAGTCCATAGACATGCAGCACCAACCGAAGCAGAATCATGCATGAACAAGTAAAGGGTAAAAGGGGATGTGAAAGGTGAAATTCTGCCGTGTGGGGGTGGTTTCTCGCTTTTCTTTGAATATGGATTTTTATTTATTTATTGGGAACTGAAGTTATGTATGTTGTTTTAAAAGGTTAATGTTGCGTATGTCTTATATATTTTCATTCTTTATAATCAATTTTTCTATTTTTTTAAACAAATACGTACATAAGACAGAAGTAGAAGTTAGTTCACCAGTGTCCCACAATTATTGGTTAATTATTCAAAAAAGTAGACAAGAAGCATACGTCGGGCTTCAGCAGTGTCCCACAATCTCTAATTTTAATAAAATATCATCAAATTATTTATTTGGATTAATAAAAAATTTAAAAGTTTTTAACCCAATCTTTTAACAGTGGGGAGATGAAAAACTATATATACATTATTTTAATTTTTAACAGCAACCTAACTTCAGTTATTTTAACCACCCTTTCATTCATACTTATTAGTTAATTATAGACTTGTTCTTGAGTCGAGATTGGCCAACCTTAAATAAGAGAATAATGTACTTTAGCACACTCGAACCGGCCGCGTCCTCATACACTGACAACAATGTCGATGTTAATCAAACTAAGACTCAATCGATTATATTATGCTATATATATTATATAATTTATAACACTTATAAAATAATAAATTTATGCTAATATATAATACTATTATAAGGTAAACATTAAAAAAGAATATTAAGATGATTATGTATGATTTTTTAATAAATAAAAAATATATAAAAATTTTAAATATTAAATTCAACATAATATAAATATATATTTAATTGTTTAAAAAAAATAATAATATAAACAAACTTAAATGAGTTTAGATTAACCATTTATATAAATAGACAGGTTTGAATAAAATTTTAGATATTATATATCGAGTTAAATTGAATTTTGATATTCATAAAGAGTATAATAATATTATGCTTAAACTTGATTAAAATCGGCTATCAACACCTCTATGTGGGTGGATTGGGTTTAATTTAGGTTGGGAAGAGCAATTGCTTAGTTGTTTTTGACATGAAAGCTTCAATTTAGAAATGGACTGTTCCATCTATCCCAAATGAAAGGATAAGGAAGAAAAGAGTGTGAAAGTGGCGGACTACTCATGCTGGAACTTGTGGCATTTAATTCTTGGGATATTGCCTTTAGTAGTATTCTAAATTTTGGTAAAGCAGAATAAATTGTTCCTCCACCTGGAATTTTCTTCTTCTGCTGTGTCAAACAACTAATGGTCCACAATATGGAGACGTCGCTTTAAACTCACCAAATGTGGGTTTTAAAATACTGCTCTCTGGTGTCTTTTTATTTGAGTTTAAAAACAATAAATAAGTAAATTGATAGAGTAAAATAGTCTCTTTGTGAAAATATTGTACCAATAAATGATTTTCTTGATATTTTGATATATTAGTTATATATTTATTTAATTTGGTTTCCCTATTTTATTTGGAGCCAAATCACCATAAACTTTTCGTTGTTGATGTTTACAAACTATAAAAAATAATAAATAAATTCAAAACTCCTAAATAAAATTATAATTTCAAAAAAAATTTAAAATAAAAAATGTAAAAAGTTCAAAAAAAAAGAATTTAAAAATTGCAACATATTTTTAGAAATGCAAAATAATTTTAAATTGGGTTAATATACTATTTGGCACCTGAGCTTTTCTTCAATGTTCTATTTGGTATTTAAGTTTTTTTACTCAATTTGGTATTTAAATTTGGCTTCAATGTTCACTTTGGTACTTAAGTTTTTTTTTTAATTTAACACTTGAGTTTTTTTTTAATCTTAATTAAATATCTGAATTTAGTTTTAATATTCAAATTGGTACCTGAATTCTGTGTGTGAAGAATAGGAGGGAAGTCCCTAAACTAATTATTAACAAAATTATATATATAGTATGAGCAGTTGAACTAGGAGTAATTGAAGAATGCAAGTAAAATACCCCACTAGTTTGTTTTTGGGTACATAATACCTCACTAGTTAATTAGTCTATTTGAAAGAAATGTAATAATGAAGAACACAAAATTCTAACAACAGATACAGTAGCTGTTTTTTGGGACATGAATATAAGCATTTAAAATTTAGTATTTGAGATTCATAAATTATTTTATTCTAACAAGTCACAAACTCTTGAAGGTGCCTTCCTCTCTGATTGGTGATTCAAAATTAGGTTGAGAAGCTAGGTTTTCATTTTATTTTGGATTTTGAAGTTTTCTCTTCATAATTTTTATTTTTAATTTTTGAATTTTGAAATTTGTAGAATTTTTTTTTGAGAATTTAAATATATAGAATTTTTAAATTTTGAAGAGCTTATTTTTCATAATTTTTGGATTATAATTTTTATTTATAATTTTTTGAACTTTTGAAATTTTTATATTTTTTAAATTATTTTCTAATGTGGTACATAATCAGAAATAGTATCATATTTGTTTTAAATAAAATAGTAATGACCAAATTAAATAAAGGTGTAAATGTTAAAGATTAAATTTATTTTTATGCTTTATGTATAAAATACCAGGGAATTATTTATCACTTTCATCTAATGTCCAAAGGAGATTTGCAAAAAGATATTGTGGCTGAAATATCCAAAGGTATAAATCTGATACAGTACTGAAGAGGGTATGACATTTTAGTCCCTAGCTAGCAGAGCATATCATTAGCCCCAATCAGTATTGAGAATTGAAGTTAGGCATATATTAGAGGGGCAAGACTTGGCTTATAGTAGCGTGTAAGCAGCATTTGGTGTCAGTATTCTCCAATGATTGACAAGAAACAGAATAATCTGGGATTCTTTTGATGAAATTATAATGGTGGAACACTGGATCTCCTAGGAGGTATATCAACTTTATCAGTTGCAAAACCTTGGAGATAACAGCTCCCGTTTTTCCAGATTATTGTGGGAAATGATCAACAACATCTAAGCATCAGAGTATGATCGTACTAGAAAGTGATTGAGTACTGGATTTGGAAGCTGGACTATGATTGGTCACTGTTTTTTCTCTTCTTGAAAGTTGAAAAGAACTTGCAATGGTTTTATAAGCAAAATGTAAGAGTATCTTCACGATTTAAGCTTTTTTTCAGAGGTTTTTTTTTCTTTTTTTTCTTTTTTGGAATAAAACCTATATCTTTTTTCAGATTTCATTAAAAGACTGTTGTTACTCATATCTTTGGTGACATCATACATTTCATACACTGTAACTAAAAACCAATCCAAATAAAATATGGTAAATATTCATGTGTGTCCACATGCTTGACCTGGGCACAATTTACTGTGCTCACACAAAGCATAAAAACAATGCAAGGATGAAAATGCTTAGTACTAGATTGCCCTTCTTCTTCTTTAAAGAGCACCAAGTAATGCTGCAAGGCAAAAGGGTATTTAAAATTTAAGGTTTCTCCATCTCTTGTATTATGTGCAGACTGAGAAATGGAAAGAACCTTCACACAGGATAGCTAAGGATGAGGAGATTGGATTTATCTTCAAAAACAAAAGGCCTTTTTGTGTGTTTAAAAAGAGATAAATTGGAAAAGTTGCCAAAAGAAATATTCCTATGGATGTTGTAAAGTAGGGTTGCTTTACTTCCCACACAAGGCAACATTTCTTTTTGATGGTCTGAAACTCAATGCAGTTAGGCTGTAAATGCAGAGATTGGGGTGTCTGGATTTGATAGCTATCTGATCAGTAGTGCTTCTGTGACCAGGAATGTTGCATGAAGTAGATGAGGTCCCAACTAAGCTTGCCTGGCAAGATGATGCAATGGCTGCCTCTGCACAAGCGATCCCATCAACTGATGGTATTTCCAACCTGTAAACTCCATGTTTATCTGTAGTTCTGTTGACTGAGAATGATACTTGTTCTCTTGTTTTTGGAACAAATGCCCTGAAGTTGCAGGCTATTTGAACTTCTGCACCTGGTTTACACAATATCCCGATAATTAGAACCATGCTTTCTTTTAACTTAGTAAATAATACCCAAAGAACAAAACAGCAAAACTTGGAAAAAACCATAGGTCGTTGTTGAGAAATTTCACCTGGTAAGAAGTAGCTGTGTCTGGAGAAGCTGTTGTTGGAGCAAATGTCACAATAAACAAGGCCCATGACAGTGATCTGGGCATTATTTTTTGCTGGCTCAGGTTTCAAAGAGTATGATGAACAGAGAAGAAAAAAGGAAGAGAATCATTAGGTTCATGGCAGCAGATTTTGGGAGATGAGAGACAAACTTCCACATAACTTTTCCCTATGAATGGTTGGCTTCAATGAATAGCTTATAGAGCATTTACCATGAAGTTGAAGATGAGTTTTGGAGTGTGGATAGAGGATAGTAGTACTAGTAGTTGGTGGAGATACAACTGTAAGCAAAAGTGGAGGAACTTTATCCTTTTTCACAAGAAAACATAGACATGTGAATGTATTTTGGCAATATGTGGACTTGATGGGGTAGGAGAGAGAAGAAAGTAGCTTGTTTTATGTGGGTTAGTGCCTTCATTTGTCACATTCATTGTGGGGTTTTATTTTTTAGACCAAATGTTTATAATAAGCTCAAAATCACTTGCTCAAGATTCTCCCTAGCTCAAATTAGCATGCAAAAAGACTAGTTAGCAAAGAATCTTATGCAATAATACAATGTCATCATGCAACGCTCGCAAGGCATAAGCAAGACTCCCTTTGATGCTTAACAGAAAGATTTAGCTCAAAGAGTCCAACAATTAGCTCTGAATTTAATGCTTACAAGTCACGCATGCATTGCTGATGGTTTAAATGAGTGGGAGGAGGCATTTAAGAAAAAAAGAGGGCTTCACATCACATGTAGGGTAAAGGGAAAACATTAAAGTTGTTCACGTGTTGTTCTGAAGAAAAAATAGTGAGGGGATAACGGGATAAAAGTTGCATCAACTGTGATATCAGTACTAGCAAAATCATGAATCAATTGAAACTTGAAAACTGAGTGGAGTACCTACAAAAGAGAAGATTTTCTGGGTTGGAATCAGCTAAACCTTCCACTATCTCGTGTTCTTGATTTTCTCTTTCCGTGGTTGAAGCAGCTGACTCGTTGCTTGCTTATCTGTTTTAATGGAGTGAGTAAAAGGGGCATGTAACTCGGCTATCCAGAACTATGGAGTCAAAAGCATGTAGGGAAGGGTAATTTAGGAGCAATAATTGAGGCTAACTCAGGCACTGAACACCCGTGAACAAAACTAAATGGTGAAATTTGGGGTCATGATAAAGCTATGAAGGGGTTGCAGTGCAAAGGAATCACATGGCATTGGGTTGCTTATTTATAATTGCTAGAATGGACGGATTTAGCTTAGCTGTAGAGGTATTTTTGATAAACTAGATGTGGGGGATGAAATGTTTTTTTAAATTTATTTGTTTGTTTTGGAGACCAAGACAGAAATGGGAGGGATCAAAGTAAATTCAGTAGGTGAAATACTAAATTCATATGAAGTAAGAAACCAAGCCTGCGTTTCAATGTAATTTAGTTGGTGAAATACTAAAACAGTAATACTTGTGAAGATATATGAATGTCCTGTAGTGACATGTGAAGTAACATTGAAGGCAGTTCCACATGCGAAGTCAAACTACATGGAAGGCTTGAAGTAGATATATATATACACATTATATATATATATATATATGTGCATTTTACGGTCCATGTTTCGGGTTCATGGTTGCTCCTCTCAATAATGTTGTCTCTAAGGTTCGAACCTATGTTCTCTCATTGAGAGTGTAAACTATTGCACGCAACCACTTGTTGATAGATATTTTACAAGTGAATTACAATAAAACTATATTAGTGCTTATATTATTTTCGTATCTTAGAATAATATAAATTTTCATGCAAAAAAAATATTATAAACTTATATTTAATTTTTTATACTTCAATTATTTATTTTATATAAATTTTGACATATTTGTATATTCGTGTAATATATAGGTTATTTTACATGTCTTTCTATGTTTTGCATAATTTAACATAATGTTTCACTTGAAAAAATATACATGTATACTGTTGAGTAATGTGATGTCATCAGTGTTGTATTAAATCAAAGTGACTAAGATGCACGAATCTAGTAAATCAAGAGTCACATTAAGATGCATGAATAGAAACTAATAGTTACTTGCAACAAATATATAAATAGTTGTATATAATGAAACCATTGTAGTAGAAGATGTGGTAAAAGAGTGTAAGACAATATGATCTGAGAAAAAATAAAATAAATTTCATTCCATCTTCCTTTCACCATCTCTAGATTCTTTCTAACAAAGTGATAACCAAAGCTAGAGATCCTTACAAAGTGATAGAGTGTGTGTGAAAATAAAATTGGTTATGGCTTCCTCAAACACAATCTACAACAATGTTCAAGTTCCTACATGCAAAGGTAAAATTATTAAATTTGGGCAATTAAATTGGAGACAATATTCACTTCCTTGAATATCTTGGAATTAGTCAGAAAACTAAGAAGGCTATGAAGATCCAGAAGATAATATAGAAGAACAACTTGAAGAATTAAATAATAAGAAGGTCACGGATGATAGAGCTCTTAAGATGATCCAAAGAGGAGTCTTGAAAGCCATATTTCCCAGAATCATGAGTGCAAAGAAATCTAAAGAAACATGAGACATTCCATAATAAGATTTCAAAGGAGACACAAAAGTGAGAATTGTTAAACTCCAATCTCTCAAAAGAGATTTTGAGAATGAAAAAAAAAATGAAAAAGAATGAAAGCATAAATAAGTATAGTAATAGATTGTCAGGGTTGATGAATCAAATGAAGTCACATTGAGACACGATAGATGATCGTAGAGTTGTTGGTAAAATTCTAATAAGCTTGACGGAAAAATTTCATCTCATGGTGAACATTTTTTTGAAGAAACTAAGGTTCTACCAACCATGACTGTTCAAAGGTTGTTAGGTTCTCTAAGATCCTATGAGCAAAGATTGTTACGTCGCCTAGAAAAAATCTGTTGGGAGTACGTTTCAATCCAAGCTTATCATTAATTCTAGAAATAGTAAGAAATCTTTAATACAAAATAAAGATAAGCCCTTATAGATGGAAGATATGGAAGAGACTAGAGGCATCGTGTGGACAAGGCAATAATAGTGGATCCAATAAATGTTGAGAAATATATAAAAATAATAGTTATGTAAAGAAGTATAGTAATAATAGAGGCAAGCCACAATGCTACAATTGCAAGAAATTTGAACTTGTGCAAAAATATTGTCATATCAGTAGTCAACAACGAGCAACATTTACCGAAAAATAAACGAACAATGAAAACATGTTCTTTTCTTGTCATTAGGCTTCTAAGGAGCAAAAAAGAAATGTATGGTATTTGGACAACGGTTGCACCAACCCCATGATGGGATATGCTTTTCTCGATATGGGCTCCACAATTCGTCCAAATGTGAAATTAGGTAATGATGAATGTGTTGAAGTTCAAGGCAATGATAACATTGGAGTCAAAATGAGGCAAGGAAGCAAGGTTATCCATGATACTCTTTATCTACCAGCATTAGATGAAAATTGAGCATTTGACAACTTTTGGATCATGATTATTCTCTATCCTTTAAGATCTGAGAGTGCAAAATCCTTTATTTGGAAGGGAAAATTGTAGATAAAATCAAAATGACCAATAATAGAAGCTTTTTGCTATCTTTTCAGTACTAGAAAAGTTTTATCTTAACAGTCAAAAAAGAAAATGTTGTTTGTGGCACAAGAGACTTGGGCACTTGAGTTACAAAAGTCTTAAGTTGCTTGCTCAAAAGAAAATGGTGTACGAGTTATCAACAATTGAAGAAAAAACTAGTGTTTGTGACGGTTGTATGGTTGACAAATAACACCATTAACCATTTCTAAAGGAAAGAGCATAGAGGTTTAAAGGAGTGCTTATAACACCCTTAACCTGTACCCATTACCAGATTAGGGTTACAAAACATTTCCGTGCAATCGGAACATCTAAACATAGAGCATCTAACCTATACTCGCTGCTAGATTAGGGTAACAGAGCATTATCGTGCAATCAGAACATCTAAACACAATATCATTCAATATTATAAACATATCATAAACCAATCATACATACACATATTGTCCTTAAATCGAGCCCTCAAATTCCAAGCAATACCTTTGAAACTATTCGACACTGAATTGAAAACATTCAAAAAGTCTAAGAAAAGTTCACAAAATTCTAGGAAACAGGGGTCACACGGCCGTGTGGCCAAGCGTGTGCCTCACACGGCTGAGACACACGTCCGTATCTCAGGCTGTGTAACCTTCAAACTAGGGACGCATGGCCGTGTCCCAGCCGATGTCCTCACCCGTATAACTCTCTGAGTAGGGTCACACTGCAGTGTCACACGCCCGTGTAACTCTCGAAATAACCCCACATGCTAGTGTGCCATGCCATGTACTAGGTCATGTAACTCATTGATTTTCATTCAAAAGAACTTTCAGGAGACACAAGACAGTGTCACCAGGCCGTGTGTCATATACGGCTAAGTCACATACCGGTGTTTTAGGCCGTGTAGACCTAAAATTCACCAAAAACTAGCCATTCCCAACACCAGTTCATGCATAATCATTTGAACCATTTGTGCATACCTACAAGACATCAAACCATACCTAAACATACATATATATATGCTATTTCAAGACCCTAAATTCAACTAACCAATATGCCATTCAAAAGCACCTTAAATACACACAACAACACTTACTTAAACATACATATTTTACCACCCTTCAATCATCAATAACTAGATCAGAACTTACCAATCATGCCACAATTGACCATTATCATATCAACTCAAAACATACCATTTTAATGTCCTAATATCAATTAAGCAGTGTGCTATTCATAGACGCCACAATTAAATCAAGACATCAACCACTAAAACATATCAACATATATCCATTTCTTGCATAATAAATTAGTTCAATCATATATCAAAACATATCACAAGTATTCACTTCCATACCATTCTAATTACACCAAAAAGAAACCTATTTACAAGCATGATAGAATACCTAATGACATAGTTAGTAAAGTATCAAATTGTATCTAACTAACATATTTAACCACATATACAGGCCACTACCCTAACGGACACAAAAACTACCAACTTTGATGGATAGAGTGAGCCAGATGATTGATCTTTCCAAAATGTCAGCAACAGATCTCTACAAAACAATCCACAAGAACCGAAAAATTTACATAACTTAGTAAGATCATAGTATTACATTTATTTTAACACAATTAGATACAATCCATGTACTACTACAGTATAAATAACACACGTAAATGGGTTCAGGGGTACTAAAGTACAAACATGGGCACGTATGTGCAAATAGGGGTACCGAAGTACAAACAGGGGCACATATGTGCAAACATTCAACAATTAAATACTTTAACCAATGAACCATAATATGAAAGTACATATAGAAATTCATTTACATATTAAAACACTATGAACTTACCTAATATTCAAGTTTGAACAACTCACAGGGGCTAGTTCGCTATTTTTCCTTTTCCTTGATTATTGTCTTTTTTATCCAAATTTTGATATACAATGAAATCAACTTGACTCAATGTCCTAGCTCCTTTCTATGGTTAATTTAGGTGGAGATGAGATGAATTGAAGAAGATTGACATGTTTTCTTATGTTATTTTAGTTTTAATTACTACTTTACCTTTTTACCCTTCAAAAATTATCAAAATTTCAATAATTACCAATCAAGTCCATTAGCATTCACTTATAAAGCTATTTGACTCTCTTAACAATTAGAATTCAACTTTTTCACTTTTTATGATTTAGTCATTTTTACTAAATTAAGCATTTAAACATTAAAATTTATTAACGAAATTTTAATACGACCCTAATAAAATCCTGTAAACACTAATTAAATAATAAAATAATAATTTACTCATCGAATTTGTGGTCCCAAAATTACTATTCAAATTCCACTGAAAACGGGTTGTTACAATGCTAGAGTTGGTTCACACCGATGTGTGCAATCTTATGAAAATCACATCTCATGCTCAAAATAAGTTCATAAATTTTTTGAGAAGTTTATGAGTTCCATAAGTTTTATAAAGATGAAGGCATGGAACATCAGTTGATTGTTGGGTATTCACCATAACAAAAATGGTGTGTTTGAAAAGAAGAATCAAATAGTGATGGAAATGACTAAATCCATGTTGATAAAGAAAGGAATACCTAAATAATTTTGGCTTGAAGCTAGTAATATAACTATGTATTTTCTAAATAAATGTCCAACCAAAGTTGTATGGAATATGACTATTTAAAGCATGGAGTGGAAAAAAAACGGCCCGTGAATCAACTTAAAGTTTTTGGGTGTGTTAGCTATGCTCAAATCACCAAATAAAAGAGGAAAAAACTTGAAGAAACAAGTGATAGGTGTGTTTTCATCAGCTTTAGTTTTATGTTAAAGGGCTATAAACTTTACAACTTGAAGACAAATAAGGTGATTATTGTAACAACCCGTTTTCAGTGAAATCGAAACAATGATTTTGGAACCATAAATTCGACTAGTAATTATTTATTTATCATTATTTTAATGTCTGCGGTATGTTAGTAGTGTCGTAGGAAAATTTAGTTAAGAAATTTTAACGTTTGCATGCTTAATTAAGTGTAAAGGACTAAATCGTAAAAGGTGTAAAAGTGGAGCTCTAGTAGTCAAAAGAGTCTAATTACTATGAATCTTAAATGTGAATGGATTTAAATGATACTTAGACCATTTTTATTGTTAGTGGACTTTTATGGACACTAAATAGGTGATTTTAATGCTAATAATAAATGTTAAATAAGTAATTTAGTAAATAAGTTAATGTAAATTAAGAAAAAAAAACAAAACAAAACATATCATCTTTAGTTTATCTTCTTCCATTGAAAAACCAAAGGAAAGATCTCTATGGAAGCTTGCTAGGTTTGGCCAACTCTTTTAGCTTGCATGTAAGTTGTTTTTGTCTCATTTATAATGACTTTTTATGTTTTCGAGATTGTTGTAGCTTAATCTAGCTAGCCCAGGGACTAATTTGAAAAAATTTTAAAGGATTAGGGTTTTTCCATGAACATGTTTGCATGATATTTGAAGTTTAATGAAAGATTATGAGTCCTTGTTGTTAAATAAACAACTTTTGTAAAGTGATGTTTGATGAATTTATCAATTAGAGACTTATTTGTAAAAGTAGTAAAATAACAAGATAAATTTATGGAATGATAGTTTCTTTGGATTGATATGAGTCCCTAGGTAAATCGGCTAGCATGAAATGTGGATGAATTTGCATAAATGTCAATTTACGAGCTTAATGACTAAATTGTAAAGAAGTTAAAATACTAGGGTAAAAGTGAAATTTTACAAAAGTATGAATTTGGGACTGAACTAAATAATAAAGGAATTAAATAAATTGAATTTATCTATTTAGATCAAAATAAACCTTATATAGAGTTAGACTGGGGAAAAACGAAAGCTTCAAATTAATCGATTACGTTTTTACGCCTTGTTTATTGAGGTAAGTTTGTATGGTTTAAATGTTGTTTTAATGTTATTTTGATTCATATATTAATGTGTTATTTTCTATGTATCTAAATGATGTATATTCAACGATTTCACAACGATTATTGAGTGTTGTTTGAACTTTAGGAATTTGTAGGATACAAATGACATGTCATTAGGGTTTTCATGTTTCGAGTGTTGGTCTTGAGTGTCCTACCGATGGCAGAAGTCCTGTATTTATTGCGGATACTCCACAACTCGTGTAAGCAACATCGTGTAGCTTACATTCCGACCCACAACTCGTGTGAGCAGGCCTATTTCACAGCTCGTGTGAGCAATAATGTAAAGGAAATGAAATGTTACAATTATATGTTTAGCACACTACGTGTGAGCTATCCCACGTATCTGGTGATATTCTAAACAGTTCAACGGGCATGAAAAGGAAAGGAATAGTAAATGTTCAAAAGGAATTATGTATGTATTTATGAAAAAGGTTGAAATGGCAAGTTCCATTGAAAGTATGATATGTTAAGGAAATGATGAATTCAAATGAATTATGTTCATGTGTAATGGTGTACCTATGTTAAATTCATGTGGGTTATGTTTGAATATGCTAACATGTGTTGTTGATGGTGCTTAGGCTTGTGCCAAGCTTGTGGTTGGATTTATAATGGTTATTATTAATGTTTATTAATGAAATGGTAAGTTATGTTTTATGTTTACGAACTTACTAAACATTATGTGCTTACGTAGTTTTCTTTCCTATGATTTTTAGATTATCTGAAGCTCGTTCAGTTTGGAAGCTTGTCGGAGACCTATCACATTATGCAGCGAATATATCGGTAGTTTTTATGTTCTAGCCAAGGTTATAATGGCATGTATAGGGAACTTATGTTTAAAGTCTGAGTTGAGTGTTAAAATGTTGAATTTGGTATGTATATATATGAGTTGGTTGCTTGATATCATTGAAAAGGTTTGGTTTGTATCACCTATGTGATTATGATGCATGTGGGTAATAGACTAAATGGTAAGTTTTTATGAACATGGTATAAGGTCAATTAATATATGCTTTGGTATGAAAATAAGTCAGATATGTATGGTTGATGTATGGCTAAGTATGCATATGTTTAGATATGTTTGATGGTTTGTGATAGAGGTGCCTTATTGGCATATTGGTTGTATAGATTAATGGTATAGTGAATTTGTCATTTTATGCATGTTTTGGGCATGTTTAATGTATTGGTCATATGTGCAAATGAGGTTAGGTGCATGCTTGATTTGGGGAAGGTAATGGCTTGATTTTGGCCAATTTCTTGTCCACACGGCCACGGGCATGTGTCTCAGTCGTATGTGACACATGGCCATGCGACACTGTTATGTGTCCCCTGTAGGTTTTAAAGGTGGGAAGTCAGACAGTTACACGGCTTAGCACACGGCCTGGCACACTAGCGTGTGGGCACACGAGCGTGTGGCTTGGCCATGTAACCCAAGTCAAAGAGTTACACAGGCACGGACACAAGCTGGGATACGGTTGTGTCCTTATTTCCATTGTTACATGGCCTGAGACACGAGTGTAACCCCCTTTAGTTTTAAATTTTTTAGCTTTTCCTCAATGTTTTAAATGTTTTCGATTTAGTCCCAAATCATTTCTAAAGTGTTTCTAAAGTCTCGAGAGCTCGATTAAGGGACGATTTGCATGTATATGAATGAATTATGCCATGTTTACAATAATGTTTGGAAATGTATGTTTTTATGTTACGGTTTTACAATAATTGTAATGACCCAAAATTCACGGGCATCGAAAAAGTATAATATCGGCCCTCCGTCTTAGTAAATTGAGTCTGAAAATAATTATTAGAAATATTTACGAGACTAGTTGTGTGTTTAATTAAGTTTAGATAGATGAATTTAATCTAATTAAGAATAATTAGGAAAAAGGATTAAATTGAATAAAGGGTAAATGTTTAATTATAGATCAAAAGAAAATAAGAGGGACCAAATGGGAAATTAAGCCACATTTGGAAGTTGAGGCGGCATAACATTGTAAAAATCTTAGATTTTATATTATTTATTATATAAATATATAAATTAATTATAAAGGATATTATTAAATTAATTATATTATAAATATTATATTAAGAAAAAAATTAAATAAAGACAAATGTATGGTGATATTTAATACAAGTGTATTAATAAAATACATACATTTGTAATACTTATATTTAATTACTAAATAGATATTTGTTTAATTATTATATTAAAGTAATTAAATAAAAGAAAACAAAAGAAATAAAATAAAGGAAATAAAGTAAAGTAAGTTAAAATAAAGAATAAAAGAAACAAAAGAAGAAGAAACAGAATAGCCAAAGACGAAACAGAGAAGAAACAGGGGAGAAAGAAGAAAAAGAAAGAAAAAGGAAAAATTGAAGGTTTAAGGTTTAAAGCTTTGATTGGTAAGTCAAATTAGCCCTTTTCTCTTAATTCTAATGTTTTAAAAGCTTTAAAACAAAGTTTTGATGGAATTAAGTTGATATTTTGTAAGTTCATAGGTTTTCAAGTATAGTTTATGTTGAACAAAGAGATGAATTAGGGATTAACTTGAAGGAATTTTAAGTTAGAATTGAAAAAGGATTAAATTGTAAAAGAAACTATAAGTTTTATGTTTAGGACTAAATGAGGGAAATTTGAAATTAGCAAAATATGTGAAATTTGATAGTTAATTTTAGTTTGGATGAAATTGAATAGAAATAGAGTGTGAATGAATTAGGAAAGTAAGTGAATTTAGTTAGAATAAATTGAGAATTAGGAAGAAATTGAATAGAAATTCAATTATTTATTATAATTAGTGCTGTAATTAATATTACAAATTATTATTTTCGTAGCTAACAAAGAACCCGAGGCACCGGCGTCAAAAGGAAAGGAGAAAGTTATCGAGGACTAAAACGGGAGAATAACGGTTTGTATTACTATAATTCAAGTTATTTATTATTAAATGCTAAATTTTAATTTATGTGTCTAGTAAATGAAATGTGAGGTAAGTATAATGTTAGTATTAATTTATTATTAGTATTATTATTATTATTATGAGTGGGAATTAAATTGAATAGTTTATATGAATTAATATTTGAATTGTTTGTTGATTGAAAGCGGGAAATGAATTTGAATCGAATTGTGAATGGTATTAAATTGTATGGAAATGTATTGAGTTGTGAAAATGTGTGAATTTGTGAAATAATTATTGATTGAAGGTGGAAAAATGATTGAATGAAAGTGTGAGAAATTGTGATTGAATTGAGAATATATGTGATTTAAATACCCTATTAACTAGTCGGGCTGAGTCAGATATAGTTGGCATGCCATAGGATTGGAAGAGTTCAGGGATACTTCGACTCGAGTCGATGAGACACTGGGTGTCACTATATTTCTTCGGATAGATTCGATGAGGTACTGGGTACCAACTTTCTTCGGCTTTGCCGATGAGACACTGGGTGTCAACTATTGCTTCGAACTATCCGATGAGGCACTGGGTGCCATTCTGGTGTGTTTGGTTGGATCCGTGTATCCGCCAAAGTCCGAGTTTTGTTAATAGGGTAAATGATGAAATGATAAACCGAACGAGTTGGTCAAACGAGCTATTGAAATGATATGAAAAAGTTGAATTGTGAATTGAAATGTGAAATGAGATTGAGAAATGAACCTAAGGTTTGTGATTTATTCAAACTCAAATTGTGGATATACGATATTGGTTGATGAATTGCTATTGTTGAAATATTGAATTTAATTGTAT